>NC_056733.1:576492839-576750339 GCF_019279795.1 Protopterus annectens | reverse complement strand
TGCATAAAGTAGAATTACTGTGACCACACTGTACCACCAGAACATCCACACCAAGAGAATACATACCCTTTTAGCCCGCTTCCTTCAAAACTGAAATCATGGCACAACCTGAACAGATTGACAACCTATAACCACAATAAAACCACAAACTATAAACCCTTGAACTCAAATTGACACCCAGACAAAACAACTAGTATCAAGTCGCACACCCAGTACCCTGTCGACTGTAGCATATCACCTTAGCCCATCAACTACCCAGTTTTGGTTGTGCAACAACTTAGTTACTGTAGGGAATAGTCTAACTCCAAAACTTTATTGTCTTCACTTTAGATGTCGGAAAACCAGCACCACTTGACCTAGCTCCTGAAAACTCGCCTATACTCAACCATGAAGTACTCTATGTGCCCAGCCATTACATCCCCAATTCACTCATTACCAAACCATCTTAACCCCTATTTGTCCCTGGCCTCTCCCCTCAACAGCTCTCTTTCTTTATATTACCTATACCACTAGTAGGTAATTAAGACCTGTCCTACAGCTGCCCTATCCTGCAACCAAGCTTCCTTTAAACCAAGCTTCCTTTAAACCTTCTAACTCCCCCATAACAATGCACCCATTTTCTACAACTACCCCCAACACAGCCACCTACCTACCATGCTTCCTAAAACCCTATCTACAAAATTCACCCAAACTCCAAGTGAAATGATCCTTGTGCTATTCTGTAAACTTTAACCAGGTATGTAACATTAACACAACTAATCAAGGGACAATTTTTGTCACCCCAAAGATACCACCCATGAAGAAAAATGCCAGCATGCTTTCCAATACCTCATTGACCCTTCCCCCACATACGGTTCAAACAACTGGATTAGTGAATACAACCACCCCAAGCTCCCAGAAAGCAAGGATTAAACTTCACTGGCTTGCAAGAGCCATATGGCTGTAGCCTAAGTTCCTGTGCTCCTATGAATGTTGTTACCCTACTCATCCTGTGGGATCCCCTCACTCCCCATAAACCGTCCCTAATAGTTTTCCCTTTGCCCCCCCCACATACCTCTTCCTTGCTTGCCCCCTATACCCAATGCAATAATCAGCTCCCATTAATTAAACACAGAGCTCTAACGTGCCTTACTAAGGTGATTACTCAGACCCTCCTTGTGCCCCATTCCAGTGGCAACATCCATCCTATCAAAACATCACCTTTCAAATCCCCTTTCAAGCCACCGCATGATGCCTTCTGCACTTAAGCAATCTGCACTTCAGCAATCTGCAAAGAAAAGAAAACAATAAATTCTATGTGCACACATACCAATAATTACTTAACATGGAGGCACTGACAAGGACCACTGCCATCCACCAAGTGTTTGCCAAACTCAGCACCAACATATAGCACCAGCAACTTTTTATTTATTTATTTATTTTTTTTTATATACTATGACTCATATCCCCTTGAACAGGAGTGATAAGTGCTACCCGAAGAAAAGAGCCAAACTTGTCTAGCTTATAACCATCCCCGAGCCAGTAGCCTAATAACTTCTTATGATACTAAGAGTGCTGTGACTCCCCTCCAACTTAATGAACCCCGTCCACACTGACATGCCTAAATGAGCACTAAATAAAATGCATTACCTGTAACCTCATCAAGCCAGCTGCAGAATCCAAACTCTTATCTATGGCCATGGCTGTTGCCCCCTTTTACTATTGAATGCAAATGCCCAAAACAGGGACAACTTTCAACATTAATCTAACATACTGAACGGTTAATAGAAGAAATTGTACAACCAATTAACCCTGTGATCAAAACTCAAATGCCTGTCCTTCTCTGACTAGCAGTGTAAATCCTCTACCAAGAACTCAACAACTTTGAAAACCACTTACTTCTGTCAGTAACTGTTGCCCACTTGTGGTCCCATGTGTAACCTCCTCGCTCACCACTGCTTCCATCAACTGCAAATTCACTGTGTATCTCCACAACTGGTACTCAGCACACCATCATCTACAAAGAAAAGGAGAAAAGTAAATCCTCTAATATGTAAAGAGAAAGCTCCACCTTATACCCACCTATTCCAAATTACAGCCGCAGCATTCCAAGACCCCATATGCAAGAAAGAAAAAGACATGTAAATCATCCAAAATACATAACACACATTCCAAGACCTCTTCAAGGACAACCTATCCTGCCAACCTGGGAAATAATGTATCACCGCCACTCACATTTATGACAATGCAGCCATAACTGAAGCTATGCCTCCAATGACCCTATCAAATACCCAAGATAAATTTAACTACCAGTCAAGTACGTTACAACTAAACCCCACACATGAAGAGACCTATCAATATCCACAACCTGGGTAACCTTGTGATTCCAGACCACATCTATTAGCTCCCTGTATAAGCCAAGCTAACTTATATTGTGAAGCCATCTGCCTAGCTCTTAACCTTCCATCTCCAAATGAGGCACACTAACCAACATAATGTGGAACAAATGGACACAATGCAGCAAACCTAATAACAGCTGACTAGCAGCTTACAAAATACAGTCATGTATTATTTGAAATATTCCTCTTACAAACTTAAAAGGTTGATAGAACAGGTTGCGGTAGCATGGATATTCAGAATGGCTAGTCAGAATGTCGGTTAAATGATATCCTGGTTTAGCACTACCATAGCGTAAGACCCAGTGTTAACTCTTAGAAGGGTGTTAGAACTCAGTTTCTGTCTGCCTCTAGTTATTCGTGTTATTACTTTAACTTATTACCATTTTCTGAAGACCCATGAACAGCCAACCCACAGGACCTGAGCCCAAACCACCCAGCAACCATAAACCAGCACAACCTCACCTGCCAACATTCACCCCAAAATTAATGGGGTAACAAATCCCCCAAATCAGGGCCAATTTCAATCATCCCTCCCAATCAACTCAGATTCATTTGCGGGTAACAGTCTGGCACCGATCTGCAATTACCTTCAGAGCAGCCAAGTAAAGTACTTAATCAGTCAAACAATCAAATGACACAATTCAAGTAAAATACAACAAAATATCACATCAACTAACAAACACATATCAACTGTGGAGGACCATCCCAGGTAGTCCCCACAATATTCTAATGTACAGCTCACTGCTGCAACCAAGGACTTTCTGCAAGTCAGTCTCCATCATTCCCAAAGTATACCAGACAGTTATTCGGATACATAAGTGTCAGTTTAACATGACAGCGAACAATATAGTGAAAATAAATCTTAAGGAAAAGGCAGAAACAGAACAAAGACAATGATGCAAAGCTACCAAACAAGCATCCATTTGTTCCCATCCAGAGAAAAGCCAGAACCCATCATGAATACACTGTGCTGATTCATGTCAGTGAATCCCTTTGTTGAACTCTGCATATTGCTCCAGTCATGATTGCAGATGCGTGCCAACTGAAAGGTAGGGAGACTGAAATGGCTGCGTCGGGCATTCCATACAACATAGAGGTATGCCTCAGACACACACTCCTCCTCTTAGCCTAGGAACAAAGCCAGCACTAAAACAAGTACTGGGCACGCATACTAGTAGTCTTTGGCCACTCTCTCCTTATGCTGATTTTCCCTTCTGATAGAAGAAACCCGTCAACACCATGCCTGCCAAACTGGGATGACAAAGGTGCAACACACCACTGAACTGAAAACTCTGTCCACAAACTGTCCAAGCAGTAGCAAGTCTAAACGGCTAGGTAGATACCAGGAGTTCAGTTTATAACTTATCAACATTAATACGATTAACTTAAAAGGGTATATTTTCAGGTCTCATTGAAACTAATGCAACAAAACCACTCAGTAAAATGGGGTACAGTAAGAGCTCTGCAGAATGTCATACTGACAAGGGAAACAAAGCCAAACCCCAGGCTAATCTTTCTTCCTCCCACATTTGACAGGATGGGGACCAACGATCTGTGGAATAAAATGGTACATCCCGTGAAACTCTGGGCAACTGAGAGGCCCACTCCCTGCAACCTGTCTTTTTTTTTTTTAATTTCCCCAAGTCTTTTGTGTGTGCACTACCATGACAGCAATGGACCCCATTCCTAAGTCAAAGTATGGTTAAAGTTCATGAAATTAGCACCATTTCACTCCTTAATGTTAGCCAAAGTGCTCTTCGCAGCACCCGCAACATGCCCAGTAATAACTCCCTCCGTGATTCGTATGGTGTTACATGAATTGTAACATCTCCCCTTTGTGTAAAAGCTGTACCATCAAGGCAAGACACTACTCCAATGACAAGCCACGCATGCGCAGGGCAACCGCCACTCTCCCTTACTCAGAAGCCATGAAAAAACCTCACAGCCTGACAAAGAACTGTGAATCATCATCCTGCCACCACCAATGCACCTTTCCACAAACTACTTACTTGAAACTCTTCCCCTAGCAACATCCTCTCACCCATATGCTACCAACACTTATATCTAGATATAAAAAAAAAAAGCTATTCAAATCAACCAAACTGTAACCTTCCCATGCAACAAATTCTGTACTTATGTTAAGGCCACTCCACCAAATTTAACACAACCGTGGTACCTGCCGATGATGATGCGCATGCATGACAACGACCGCACCAACCAGCCTAGAACCTGCAAAAACCCATTCTCAGTTTCACTGAGGCCAATACCTTAAGATGAACATGGCACACTAACCCCATCAATGGATCCTGAACCATGCGACACCCTCAAAACCCAGCACCACTGACAAGCCAAGAACCCTAACACAAACAAACCGAAAAGGGGATACAGGATTGCAACTGCATCTCACCACTCACGCACACCTCCCATACCGCACTCAGCCACGGAAAATGCAGAAACTCTTCGACGTCAAAAGTCTGCATAGAAAAACGGAGCAAACATACCTCTGAAGGCAATCTACCTGAGATCCTGACACCCCATAACAAGGCAGAATGATAGGCGAAAATACCCCACTTCTCCACATTAATTCCCAAACCTCTGCCCCCCCGAAACCACTATATACAAGAAATGTTTGTAACTCAGAGAAGCACCATACCCAGTAATGAAAGCCTACCCCAAAAAGAAGAAACACGGCAAAACACTATTAATCCAGTTTTCCCTTTTAACAAAATTAAGCCCAGGCCTACCTGTTTCCAACCACCTACAGGTCATCATGGACATGTCCTTGCAGTAGCAAGTTCACGCCAAAATGTGCTTGCCTAACCCAGCTACACTAGACTAAACCCCTTAAGCTCCTCCCCATCTCTATCTCATTTCCTCCTAACCATCCCTGCCTCCAATTAACCCTTTCACCTCCCCAACCCACTTAACTCCCCCTAATAATAACCTAACCCCCCCCCATGAAGATGTCCTGGGACAACTTGGTCTGTTGCCAAACTTCATTTCTCACTCATATGGAATGGACTTATTTGGAGACCATGTAACATTCAAAGTGACTTTATAATCAGAAGGCTAATATGTTTTTTGACTTAATGGAAGTACTCTTTCAGTATAATTGCTCATGTCTGATAAGTTACTGTCACCAAACAAGGAGCTGTATGTGTAGCAGACCCATGTTTGTCAGTATTGTGTTAGCAGAATGGGAAGACCTTTTTCATCACTCACTATTAAGTGTTATGGATTCTTTATTGACAATGTCTTTACTTTTATAATAAAGCACTATGGTGACATTGGAACAGTTTTTCAGTTATTTAAACACAACAGATGTTTGCAGACAAAAGTTCAAAATGCAGTGTTTACATATTTTAACTAAAGATGTTGCATATAATAGATTACTTCTGCTATTAAGACCATCTTTATGACTATATTGTGTGCATATATCATACACATACACATATACACACACTTGCTACCCATACCTCCCAACCTGCTAGCACAAGAAATCAGGGCAAAGCCTGACATAATGGGGGGACAAAGACCCACAAATAGGGACAGATTTTAAATGTTGCTCTTATATACTTAAAAAGTGACCACAATAACAATATTTGTCTTGACATGCATTTTTTCTGAAGGATATGAAATCTGAAACTTAAATGTAGGTCATTATTTAGTGACTTCAATCCTCAGTTCACCCCAGCAATCTACCAGAAAACCACAGATTTTATGAGGAACAGACCAAAAATTTGAGGCAAAAATCAGGACATTCTGTGAAAAATCTGGATTGTTGAGAGGTATGTTGCTACCCCAGCAAAAAACAAACAAACAAACAAACCCAAAGAAGACTCTTTAAAAACTGTTATTTTGGCCACTTTTTCAATTTTTTTTTTTGGGGGGGGGGTCAGAGATTTTGATTTTTGATAGGTTAAACTTCATCCTCTCAAAGTGGAAGCATATATATGTATATATATATATATATATATATATATATATATATATATATATATACACGCACACACATACAGACACACACACACACACACACACACACACACACACACACACACACACACACACACACACACACACACACACACATATATACATATATCTATATATACATATATATATATATATATATATGTTTCCTATTAATTTGATTCCGTGCTACTAATGTTGACAGCTTCCCTGCCTATCCAGTTTGATAAACACTAAAGCTATTAACAGTGGTATGAGATTATTATAATACAAAGGTTGGGAAATTTGTCCTTTATCTGGTACTGTGTGATCTCAGAGTTGGTATATATAATTAGTGGTATTATGGGAGTGCAGCAGCCCATATTGGGGATGCAGAGGTGTTTCCCACCTGCAAAAATATTGTGTTTTATTTGATTACTCAGGGATTATGTCTAAGAGTATAAACTGTGTATGGTCATTTTTAGTTTTTGCCTCGTACCCACTGAGTTCCCATATAGGCCTCAGATTCCAATAATCCTCAAATCAATTAAAGTGGGTAACTAGAAAATGAATGCATGTATAAAAGAATAAGCAGAGTAACTTTTGACTTGAAGACAGTTTAAGAAGAGTATGTTAAATATTAACAGTAAAATGATTACAGGGAATCAAGAGGTTCCACAGTCTGAGTCTCAGCTGGTGTGCCTTTTGTTCAGAGTCTGCATGTCCTTCCTGTGTTCATGTCAGTTTCCTCTAAGTGCTTCAGTTTCTTTCCACATTCCAATGACATGTAGTAGGTGTATTGGACACTCTAAATTGTCCATGGGTGTGAGGGTGTGGTGTGGAAGAACCACTGTAGCAGGGATAGCCATATGGTGGTGTAAGCCTTTGATGTAGAAGATTGTCACCATTGAAGTGACACTCTGACCCCATGTGCAAAAAGTGAAAAAAGGGGTTTTGGATGGATGGATGGCTTACTGGGAATAATGATTTATACAGTGTGACTTTAACATGTGGTTCAGAATTCATCCCAGATTTCTTTGATCTTGTTATATAATTCTGACAATCTTGTTTAAAAGGGTAATATTACAAGGGACTCTTAATAAAGCCAAATAATTAATTTAGCTCATTACATCTGAGTGATGCCTCCAGGTGCATCTGTAGTTAACTCTTACTGATGCCTCCAGGTGCATCTGCAGTTAACACTTACTAATGCCTCCAGGTGTCAAATATTGCTTGTTCATATTTGCATCAGTAATCCCAAAAACATGCTATCTACAAGATTTTAAAACATACACAATGAGAAACTCAACTGCATTAATATTTGACCTCTGGCTAGTGCAGGTAAATAGATATTAATTATTGTTTTTGTGATATTAATTTATATAGATATAATTTTCACATTTTTCTAAATATCATTCAACAACCAAGTAACTCAGATATAACTCCTTAGCCCCAAATGAAAGCTCTCAGCTAGATGAATAAAATGCTGCTGACAGTATATGTGTGACTTGAGTGGTTGTTGAGATATTGTAAGCTGTTTACAAAAAAGTAAGTTGTTTACAAAAAAAAGTACTTAATCTTCCTTCCTGGTTTCAAGGTGGGTAATTGCTTCTTGAGCACTGAGTGCACCATGAGAACTGGTGCTAGTCCACTTAATTTGCCCATACTACCCTTCGGCTCACTTTGCTCATCTACCCTACCCCCTTTCCCACCCACCCCCACTTTTCTTAAATTTATAGTCTAACCACCACACCCTTCCTTCACTGTATATGTAATCAACTCCCACTTTCTCTCCATAACCACTCCCCTCTTTGAAATTAGGCACACTCAACTGTACACTACTTCTACACCCTCCATATCACCCTATCCAGTACTCCAGGGTCTTCACACCTCACAATGTACCACTTCAATATCCACTTCTGTCTAACTCTCCCAAAACCTATCCTTCTCACAGTCTCAACCTCATATCATAAACAATTTTCTCACCAAGTATATCTCCTACAGCCTCAATCAACCTAACTTATCAAGACAACATCCGCTTCTACAGAATCTTCCCATCTCTTTATAATTTCTCCAATATTTGCATTCTTAATTATAATATACTGCAGTATATCTCCCTCAGCTTTAAACCTAAATGAAAGTACATCACTTTTTACCCCTTCCATGCACTCCTTAACACACCCACAATTACCTTACTTCTCTTGAGTGACATCCACCCCAACTCTGGCCCCACTTCCCGATCTCCACATGTCTATCATGATACCTCACCCTAAACCTCCCCCTCCTCTCTCCAACCCACTTCTGCCCTCCCACCCAAACCTGACACTTCCAACCCAAAAAGCATCTCTATCTACTCTCTGAACTCCTAAAGCATTGTCAACAAAACCTCAAAACTCCATGCCTGGATATCCCATACTTCCTCACATATTTTTACTCTGAAACTTGGCTAAAACCCTCTAGCTCTAATACTTCAATATTACCACCTGGTTATAACATCTTCCACTCTGACAGAATCTCATAAAAGTGGAGGTGTTGCCATCCCCTATTCTGATCAACGTAACCTTTCACCCCTTACCATTCCTGTTCCAAATTTCCACCCTTCTGAAATATGTATTCTGAACTGCCACCTAAATTCACACAAAAAATGATATAGCCTCTATATACATCTCAACAGGTAACAATATCTCCAGCCTTGAGCATATTCTGTCTTGGTTCTCCCACAATATATCCTGTAAAACTGTTATCCTTGGAGACATTAATGTTGACTGGCACAAGATAATAGCTGCCTCTTCACAACTCAGCATTAACTTTCATGGTTTCCACCAACTTGTCACATCACCTACACACATACACAAAACTTCTCTTACCAACCCAGTCCTTGACTGGATTTTCACTGACACCCCTAATCTCTTCCATAATCCCCATACCTTACCTGACACCTTGAGTGATCATCTTCCTACCCACATAGAAAGATATTCTCTCCGAGCACCTAAAACACACTTTTACAGAGACCGCCATAAACTCTCTAATTTTAACACTGAGATATTTAACTCCTCACGATCAAATATCAACTAGTCATTCCTCAGGCAGCTCCCTCTCAATGAAGCTGTGCTAAAGTTTAATCAGATATTCCTTGACATTCTCAACTCCCTTGCCCCAGGTAGGAGAATCAGAATTAAAGCTAACTATGCCCCCTGGCTCTCTAAAGAACCCTGATCCCTCATGCATAAAAGGGATAGTGCTTGGAAAGCCTGGGTTAAAACCAAAACACCATCTCTGCTCCAAAGCTATAGAGAACTCAGGAACCTCTCCAAAAAATTAATAAACAATGATAAGAAAAACACCTCACCCCAGTTCAACAGAAAATCTAATCCAGAAAAATGTTGTTCTACAGTATATAACATTCTACATCCTATAAACCCTTCCACTCCCACCCCTTTCCCAAATAGTACACCACTAGTACACCACTAGAAACTGCCACCCTTTTTAACAACTGCTTCATAGATACTATCCAAACATTAACTCATACCAACCACAACCTTGACCCCCCTCTCACCCCTTCTAACCCACACAGCAAAACATTTTCTCCCTCAAATCAGTCTCCACTGCTTGTATCAAATCACTACTTCTCAAACTTAAACCTTGCTCCTCCACTGCAGACAACCTACCTTCCACCTTCCTCAAACTAGCCACTGAATCCATAGCCTATTCTGTAAATTTACTAATCAGCAGATCCATTCAAAAGGCCACAGTCCAAGACATCTGGAAATCCTTCTACACTGTCCCATTGCATAAAGGTGGAAATTCTACTGACCCAACTAATTATAGATCCACTGCTACACTTTCCTCTCTATCAAAAATACTTGAAAATGCATCCACACTCAGCTTATGAATTATCTTCTCCAGGAAAACCTGATAACTTCCACCCAACATGGCTTCAGACCAAGCCATAGCACTGCTACTGCACTACTATCTTTTACCTACACTGCAGCAGAGACTAGAGACAACAACCAACTGGTATCCTGCCTTTTGCTTGACCTCTAAAAGGCATTTGATACTGTTTCACACCCTTTACTTCTTTCTAAACTATCCAATCTCAACCTCTCTGGACCCTGTGTTGGCTGGTTTGCAAGTTACCTCTCCATTAGGCAGCAATCATTCAGATGGCTTATTTCCTGTTCCTCCTTCCTAACCATCAAATCAGGTGTCCCCCAGAGCTCCATCCTTGGACCTCTACTTTTCAATATCTTCACCAGTGACCTCCATACTGATTGGAAACACTTCTCCCTTATTCAATATGCAGATGATTCAACACTCATTACCATCTCAAACACTATCTCTCATCTGCACACACATACCCAAGATTCGTTCCTGTCCATTGAAAAATGCCTCTCTGACAAACTTTTGTTATTCCTACCTCAACCTCTATCTCACCATAAACCTACCTTTGTTATTACATCCCTTGACATGACCACCATTAAAGCAGAACCCCACATTAAAGATTTAGGTACCATTATTGAAGATTAACTAAAATTTAAAAAAACACCAAAACTTGGCCTATTATATAGAAATAAGAAATTCCTTACCTCTGACACTAAACTCTCCCTAGTTCAAGCACTCATCCTTTCCTCCATTCTCTATGCAGCTCCAATCTTTGCTAGTATTCCATCTACACTTTTATCTAAGTTAGAAGAAATATACCACAAGATAGCTCAATTTGCACTAAATTACCACATAACTCACACAACTGCCTTGCACTGAACACACTCCAATGACTAAAATTTCCCCAGCATCTCAAACTGACACAGTTTTGAATCCTACACTCCATTCTATACAAATTTAGATCCTGCCCTTCCCTTTCCTCCCTAGTTTCCTGCTACTCTCCCAATTGTTCTCTTCGTACATCCAGTCAACACCTCCTTGTTATCCATAAACCTAACAAAAACATTGGAAAATTACTTTGCAAACACACTGTAGCCCAAGCCTGGAATAAACTACCATCATACATAAGAACCATTGCCCATCCCTTACACTTCAGAATGGAGCTAAAACAAGTTGTACTTGACACAAGGTCCTGATACTGTCATGACCCTACCTAATTCTTCCACACCCTTTCTGTTAACAGTACCCTGCACAGAACTCTCTGACTCCTGAAATGTATTTACTATTTTCTATTTGCCTACCTTCTCTACTCCATGAGCCAGGCTAATATAACCCATGCAAATATGTATATACTATACCCCACTTTACTATCTTTACTAAATTAAACTTCACTTTACTATTTTCTTGTCTTGATATGACTTTACTAATACTACACTCAGCTTTTTTCCCTACCTTTCTTGTATGAAGAAGAAAAAAGCACACTCATAGCAAGTTTATATATTTTCTTTGTTTTAACAGGGTATGTTTTTTCTATTATCATGTATGTGTTTCTTAAGTGTGTTTGAGTATTTCTGAGTATGTCAGTATTATAGTATTATATTTTTATGTCTCTTACTGTATTCATAAATATTCTTCTGTTTTATTTTGTGCTATTATAATAATGTTTATGTTTTGGAGTCTCCACTGAAAACTGGCAATTTTGGCACAGTTGGACCAATCTGATTAACAAACATCAAATAAATAAAAATTAAATAAGTAAAAATTGTGCAAATCTAATAGTTACTCCCCGAGATTCATGAGGCTCAGCACAAAGACGGTGTTAGCCTTGCGCTGACCATGCAGCATAGAGATGGCACAGCAGCACCACATGCATATTAATCAAGGCACGCTGCCATAATGGCCGCGTGTATAGGAAACGTGTACGAGTGCAGGGGGCATGTCCAAGTGCTGTACAGAGGCATGAGCATGTCAGCTGCATACGCGCAACCTAAAATGCTGACTAGTACAGCCTGCCTCTAATAGTAATCAATCCTATCAGTGTCCGTGGATAGTGAAATGTATGCAAAGCATACAAGACATCTTTGCTAACACCACAATAATAAGTAAACACAAAGGCATGTAGCTGAATATTGAGTCCCCGTCCCTCGAACAAATGATGTTTAAAACCCCTTTCCCGTATTCCATTGTAGTGTCACTCGTTATACCAAGTGGAAGCGAAACGCATTGTGTTAGCGTGCTGCCAATTGCTAAGCCTAGCCCAATGGTTTGGGTTACCACCTGTTCTACATTGTGAGGGACAGCCCCCCTCTAGGCAGGTGTGTCCATACCAAAACCATTATAAATGTGAAATGTCCTGCGATAGTAGGACATAATTATATATTATATAAAATACCTATATGTTACAAGAAACAGAATAAGCAAGTAAATGAAACAGAATAAGCAACTACACTGCTACAACAATAAAAGCTTATATGTAGGCATAAAACTAAAGTACTATCCTTTGTAATGACCATGGGTATGTGTTGGCCTGTAAACTCTGATGTGTGTCCCAAAAATATCCCATCCAGGTCATATGAAAAGGTGGCAACCCTACCAATGGTCAGAGCGTTCGCCCAATATCTGCCCATTCACTTGTCAGGATGGCCCATAGATGAATGGGTATTACCCGGGTCTACCTACCATGTCATGAAAGATATGTATTTACATGTACCTATGTGCATGAAGTACAGCATGTGGATGAGCAGAAATGCTAGGGTAGTCCTCACAACCATATCGGTCCCAGAGATATGTAGTGTATGCAATGTGTTCTGTTGACTGTGCCATGGGCCGTCAACTAGAGAAAGGATGAATGGTGTCTGTGGAATATGGGAGTGGGGGGTGACGGGTAATGTAATAATTCGCTAAGGTGAGACTGGGTTGGATGCACAATAGGTGATCTGGAGGTCTACGAGGGAGCAGTGGGTGAATCAGGAAGATAACCAAAGAACAAATATACACATCCGCAATACAATCCCACAAACATGTGAACATTAAAAAGTGCAATACACATGTACAGAAACGTTACCGGCACATAACCACATAATGGTCTGGCCTGAACTGAGCCATCCAACCCCAACACACCTGGATACATAATTGAATACCCATCATCCCCTTCACAGCACACCCCCCCCTAACCTTGCCACAATATACAAATATCATCAAGGTAGTGTTTATAAAACAATATGAAATCTTTCCATTTGGTCGAATGAATGTATAATTTCTCCCATTTATGTAAAACTATGTTTGCGTATGATGATGCACAAGGAGTGCCCATGGCAACTCCTTTGTTTTGCCTAAAGAATTCACCACTAAAATAGATGAAATTGTTATGCAAGATAGTGTTCATGAATTCAGCCATAAGATTAACTGTATTATTACTTAAACCTGACTCCTTAGCAAGAATCTCAGTAAACCAATCAATATCAGTGGAATGTGGTATGCTGGGAAATAATTCAGTAACATCTATAGTTACCATGAGTAAGTCAGGGTTGTAAATACTCAATGGAATACTAGCTAAAAATTCCCATGAATATCGACAAATAAATGGGAGTGTAGAAACAAAATGTTTTAAATTGTGTTCTACAAACTTACTCAAGGGTTCGGTAATACCTCCCGCACCGGCCACAATTGGCCTGAATTTGAAAGGTTCAAGTCCCTTCGGTTTTGTTCATGTTTACTTATTGAATATATACCTTACACATTCGCATAGTGGCATTCGGATATAGGGTGCTTAAGGCTCTTTAAAGCAAACATAAGTAGGGTTACCACCTGCCCCACCTTGCGAGGGACAGTCCCTTTTTGGGCAGTTGTGTCCAGACCAAATATAATACAATGGCAAATGTCCTGTGATTGTAGGAAATACTCATGTCCCATATTCCATGTAACAGTTGCATAAAACAGTTATTTCTGTATGTAAAATACTTAAAGTTACAAGAAACAGATTAAGCAACTAAACTGCTACAAGAATAAGCTTTCATTTAGGCAAATGAGTAAAGTTCTAACCTTTGTTACTGACCATGGGTATGTGTCGGCCTATAAAATCTGATGTGTGTCCCGAAAATGCCCCACTTTGGCCATATGAATAGGTGGCAACCCTAGACGTAAGCGGGTATGCAAGCATGTATGCGTGACGGTAAGTGACGGTGATTCAACGGTATGGGAAATGTAAATGAGCATGTAGGTATATTTGCATGTGTATGTACAGACCAATACACACACACACACACACACACACACACACACACACACATATATATATATATATATATATATATATATCTATATATATACATATATATATATATATATATATATATATATATATATATATATATGTAGATATGAAGAATGAACATGGTCACAATATAGCAGTCATAACGAATGTGAAAGGAAACAGCAGCGGAAATTCCTCTAATAGTTAGTGCTGTTATATATCAGGATGGCCATAGGTGAGCACACCTCTGCATCCCCAACCACAGGTAGGATGCTAAAAGTGGAACGAACGATCTCCACGTGCTAAGTCTGACTTTCAACTAGGTACAGGGCAGTCCCGGTCCCCAGTCGGACAAGCCTAAACCTGGCTGACCATATGAACACCCTGACAATTGAACACACGTATGTGCCAGGACTATAGCCTTTGGAGGCCTGAATATCCTCGGAATGAGTCAACATGCGGCACAGGTCCAGAGCAGCAGGGAATAGGGAATGGCACATGTGTAGTAGTGCAGTTTTCCCAACAGGAAAATGGATGCCTGCTGTGTAAGTGAAGTGATGAGGTGTGTGTTCGGGTAACTATGCACCATGGGTATACATATAAATGAAGCAGAACACAAATAGTGTAGTGGTTAGAGCATCCGCCTAACGAAAAGGCATTCATGGTTCAAGGTCAACAATAGCACATATCATTTTTCTTGTGGAATGAATGTTGCTCTGCTGTAAAGCCGACATTTAAACATGTAAAGGTGAACGTGTGTATTGCATGGGACTACTAACCAGATCCTTTCAATCAAAGTGGTATTGTCATAGTGAATAAGGCACAAATAAGCAAAAATAAGCGTCAGTAAACATATGTAACGCACAGTAAGCATAGGTGAGTGTGCCTGTGCGGGTGTAAGCAGCTCCCAGCATAGGAAATGTATGTTTGTATGTACAGATGTATATATATATATATATATATATATATATATATATATATATATATATATATATATATATACTACACACACACACACACACACACACACACACACACACACACACACACACACACACACACACACACACACATATATATATATGTGTGTGTGTATAGATATATATCTACATACATGAAAAAAAAAAAAAAAAAAATATATATATATATATATATATATATATATATATATATATATATATATAAAGAATGGACATTGTAACAATAAAGCATACACAAGGGATGTGAAGGTAATCAAGAGCAATGTTGGTATTATATAGTGCTTTCAGCATATGTCATAAAAAGCTGCCCAGGAGTGAGCAGAGCACTGCTACTCACACCACAGGCAGGGTTTTACCAGTGGGAGTAACATCAATGAAATGCTAAGTCTACTTTACACACAGATGGAATGTAGTCCCATGCTGGGACCTCCAAAAATTGGAAAGCACAAATGGCTGTATTCCATAACCCCAGGAAAGGCACGTATGTGCAAATATACATGGCAGGAGACCCTGTGAATACACAATGTGGGACAGAATGTCTGTAGGGCCCCAAAACCTCTGGAGAGGGCAATGTGTAAAGGTGTGTCATATTTGTGATAACAAGTGGATAATGGATGTTACGCGTGTACATTTAACACGGGTGGGGTGGAGGAACTATGGGTATGCAATTATGGATCCAGGTGTGCCAGGGTTGGATGGGCCGGTTCTAATGGACCACCCCATGGAGGTCAGCTAGGTCGTAATAGGTATATATGCATACTCACATGCAGACAACAATATATGTTGAAGTACAAATTCTGTAACACATGCATTCCATTTGTTGACATAAATAATAGTAATGTGCCCATACAAACATCGACAGTAGATGGAATAATAGGCTGTGCAGAAGTGGGATGGGTTGAATCATGCTATCACATTCCAGTTACCATCGGTAATCCATACATGAACATATAGCGACATCTGTCTGATGTATAACGTGCTACATACTGATTACAAGATAACTGGAGTGTGTTGGTGTTATAATGAATAAGGCACTAGTATGCTGGTGAAGCGTATAAACACCATTACACATGTTTGTTGTCTACAGACACAGTTATGGGTAACATATGTTTAGACTGGGCATATGTTGGTGGGAGGTCCACTCAACAAACGTCTACCTCCCACCCCACCGCTAGGCTGGTGAGACATACAGACACGCAATAAAGGTAAATACAACACTACTTCCCAGACCACTGGCAGGAAACTACCAGTGGGAGAGATCTACAAGGTCTCATCCATACATTTTGCTTAGGCAATATACTGCTCTGCTGCCTCAAATCCCCACTTGGACATTGGAACAGAGTCTCCCAGAGGATACTAAGAAATTGTCTTGCCCTGTTTTTCCCTTGGGACCTTGCCTGGGTGGATACATTCATTGAACTAAGGTCACCTACCTCATCCATACATTTTGCTTAGGCAATATACTGCTCTGCTGCCTCAAATCCCCACTTGGACATTGGAACAGAGTCTCCCAGAGGATACTAAGAAAGTATGTGTGTGTGATACTACTTGGGCCTCCACTGCTTCTAACTCTGTTTGTTAGTTATGCAAGCTATCTCCCTGCCAGGTCAGCCAGCAGCCTAGACACTTCTCTTTTTCTCCCATCCACTTCTCTCCCATCTCTTCCCTGGGTTTCACCAGCTCTTCCTTATTTTATCTTACTCAGCCCCTAGACCTACCTAGTTGGCCTAGTGCATTCTCTGCATTGACCACTAGAGGGCGCCCCTCCCCATTGTCACTACTTTTCCCTCACTTATTTCTTGCTTTTACTCTGCCAATAACTTCATTCCTACTTTCTCATCCATATTACATATAGAATTCCTTACTTACCCTGCCACTACTTACTCTCCTGTAACCTTTGCTCCACTGATTGGCTCTCGATCCTCTCCTGGTCTGCTACACCCTGTCTCCCACTGCATCTTGCCTATCACTTGTTGGTCTATCCATTCTCCTTCACACTACGCTCCATTACTTACTACCTTTTCCATTCTCTCCCTGTTTTTCCCCCTCTACGTATCGGAATACACTGTTCACGCTATCTCTACCCTACTCTATTAACCTACCATCGTATCTCTCATTCACTCTCCTTCCCTTTCTCCCTTCCCCTCTCTCCCTGCTTTCCCCGCCTCTATCTACCATGATATACTGCTCATGCTAACTCTATCCCACACTTCTAGCCTACTAGTGTATCCTTAATTCTCTCTCCCTCCCCCTAGACTCCTCGATCCTTCGCACATCCTTTACCTCCCGCATTATACGATTGTGGACCTTCCGGCTTGTCCCTACTAGCTTGTATCCCTTGCTCCTCCCCACCTCCCTTTTACTTCCGCCTGGAAGTTATTTATACTCCCCCTCTCCTTAAGGTGCCATTTTTGAATCTCACCGTCATGGCTGCTGCTGGTGCCTGGTTAGGAGTGCGCTCCTAGTGTAAGTAGATCCTGAACATATCGCAACACTATTTTCGGGGCTTTTTCCCCTAATCTGTTATGGTATAGGAACTTGTTAGTCATACTATACTTGTATTTCTATTTGTACACTGTTGTTTGCTGCTATAGAATGTATCAAGCATGTGTTTTGGTTTAAATGTGCGTCGCTATATTACGACTGCTGTTTAGAGAACTTAAAGTGCATTGGTCATGGTACAGGAATATGTTGGTCATACTATGCTTGTATTTCCAATTGTACACTGTCGCTTGCTGCTATAGAATGTATCACTCATGTGTTTTTGTTTAATTGTGCATTGCTTAAAAACGACTGCTGTTTAGAGTGTTTAAGAGCGCATTGGTTAAAACGACTGCTGATTAGAGAGTCTAAGAGCTCATTACTTGAAAGCGACTGCCGCTTAGAGTTTGCCATACAATTCCACTACTCACACTGTTCCTTCTGAACGTAGACTTCTTGTACTACTTCTATGCTTGATGGAACATAGTATGCATTACTCTGTTTACAAGTAAGTTCTACAGTTTGACTAGCTTGAGCCTAAGCCTCTGTAGTCGCTACCGACTGTGGTGCGACATTGCCCTGCCCGCTCCTGACTTGATAATACTTTATCTGCTCTGGGAAGCTGAGGCATCATTATTTGTAAATGTCGCAACACTTTAATAGCTTGACTATGTTGCCAATAATACCTGGCAGGGCCAGTTAACACACCATTTGTTTTAGAGGCCATTTGCATTACTTTTCTGGACATTGCAAACGGATTATTCTGTTTGTTTTTATACCTACATTGTTTGTCTATATTGGTGCGACAATTAGTCAAAGGGAACTGTTCGTGGTTGCTTCTTGAACTGTTCTGTAGCTGTTTGCACCTCGCTTTAGCCCTAACAAACGCTGGTGTAATAAGCCAACTGCACGTGTCTGTGCTAGCTTCTCATTGCCCTGCCAGTCGCTACCGTATGGTGCTCTACGAACACATTGTTATTCTGCTTGCTGCAGTATTAATAGTTGAAATCTGCTTAGTTTTATCTCGTATTTAGCTATAAATTTTCTGATTTGATTTAGTGTCTTCGGAGGGAATTTTATCTCCAGACGACACTACTCTCTTCCATATTGCTTGGAATAGTTTTACTAGTCATTGACTTAGCCTGTTATGCACTTGTTCGTAGTAGCTCCGCTAGGCTTTAAATGTTTTTTAACCCAGTTTAACTGAGTCTGTTGTATTCTGAACATAGTATTACTCTTTGTATTACAGTTTGATAATACTTTTAGCATATTATTTTACCTGCTTAGTACCAATTTTAAGTATTGCAGTGTGTCTCTGTTACTCTGTTACTAACTCTTACTCATCTTTCCTCCTGTCTCCAGTTGTCTTGCCCTGTTTTTCCCTTGGGACCTTGCCTGGGTGGATACATTCATTGAACTAAGGTCACCTACCTCATCCATACATTTTGCTTAGGCAATATACTGCTCTGCTGCCTCAAATCCCCACTTGGACATTGGAACAGAGTCTCCCAGAGGATACTAAGAAAGTATGTGTGTGTGATACTACTTGGGCCTCCACTGCTTCTAACTCTGTTTGTTAGTTATGCAAGCTATCTCCCTGCCAGGTCAGCCAGCAGCCTAGACACTTCTCTTTTTCTCCCATCCACTTCTCTCCCATCTCTTCCCTGGGTTTCACCAGCTCTTCCTTATTTTATCTTACTCAGCCCCTAGACCTACCTAGTTGGCCTAGTGCATTCTCTACATTGACCACTAGAGGGGGTCCCCTCCCCATTGTCACTACTTTTCCCTCACTTATTTCTTGCTTTTACTCTGCCAATATCTTCATTCCTACTTTCTCATCCATATTACATATAGAATTCCTTACTTACCCTGCCACTACTTACTCTCCTGTAACCTTTGCTCCACTGATTGGCTCTCGATCCTCTCCTGGTCTGCTACACCCTGTCTCCCACTGCATCTTGCCTATCACTTGTTGGTCTATCCATTCTCCTTCACACTACGCTCCATTACTTACTACCTTTTCCCTTCTCTCCCTGTTTTTCCCCCTCTACGTATCGGAATACACTGTTCACGCTATCTCTACCCTACTCTATTAACCTACCATCGTATCTCTCATTCACTCTCCTTCCCTTTCTCCCTTCCCCTCTCTCCCTGCTTTCCCCGCCTCTATCTACCATGATATACTGCTCATGCTAACTCTATCCCACACTTCTAGCCTACTAGTGTATCCTTAATTCTCTCTCCCTCCCCCTAGACTCCTCGATCCTTCGCACATCCTTTACCTCCCGCATTATACGATTGTGGACCTTCCGGCTTGTCCCTACTAGCTTGTATCCCTTGCTCCTCCCCACCTCCCTTTTACTTCCGCCTGGAAGTTATTTATACTCCCCCTCTCCTTAAGGTGCCATTTTTGAATCTCACCGTCATGGCTGCTGCTGGTGCCTGGTTAGGAGTGCGCTCCTAGTGTAAGTAGATCCTGAACATATCGCAACACTATTTTCGGGGCTTTTTCCCCTAATCTGTTATGGTATAGGAACTTGTTAGTCATACTATACTTGTATTTCTATTTGTACACTGTTGTTTGCTGCTATAGAATGTATCAAGCATGTGTTTTGGTTTAAATGTGCGTCGCTATATTACGACTGCTGTTTAGAGAACTTAAAGTGCATTGGTCATGGTACAGGAATATGTTGGTCATACTATGCTTGTATTTCCAATTGTACACTGTCGTTTGCTGCTATAGAATGTATCACTCATGTGTTTTTGTTTAATTGTGCATTGCTTAAAAACGACTGCTGTTTAGAGTGTTTAAGAGCGCATTGGTTAAAACGACTGCTGATTAGAGAGTCTAAGAGCTCATTACTTGAAAGCGACTGCCGCTTAGAGTTTGCCATACAATTCCACTACTCACACTGTTCCTTCTGAACGTAGACTTCTTGTACTACTTCTATGCTTGATGGAACATAGTATGCATTACTCTGTTTACAAGTAAGTTCTACAGTTTGACTAGCTTGAGCCTAAGCCTCTGTAGTCGCTACCGACTGTGGTGCGACATTGCCCTGCCCGCTCCTGACTTGATAATACTTTATCTGCTCTGGGAAGCTGAGGCATCATTATTTGTAAATGTCGCAACACTTTAATAGCTTGACTATGTTGCCAATAATACCTGGCAGGGCCAGTTAACACACCATTTGTTTTAGAGGCCATTTGCATTACTTTTCTGGACATTGCAAACGGATTATTCTGTTTGTTTTTATACCTACATTGTTTGTCTATATTGGTGCGACAATTAGTCAAAGGGAACTGTTCGTGGTTGCTTCTTGAACTGTTCTGTAGCTGTTTGCACCTCGCTTTAGCCCTAACAAACGCTGGTGTAATAAGCCAACTGCACGTGTCTGTGCTAGCTTCTCATTGCCCTGCCAGTCGCTACCGTATGGTGCTCTACGAACACATTGTTATTCTGCTTGCTGCAGTATTAATAGTTGAAATCTGCTTAGTTTTATCTCGTATTTAGCTATAAATTTTCTGATTTGATTTAGTGTCTTCGGAGGGAATTTTATCTCCAGACGACACTACTCTCTTCCATATTGCTTGGAATAGTTTTACTAGTCATTGACTTAGCCTGTTATGCACTTGTCTGCGAGTAGCTCCGCTAGGCTTTAAATGTTTTTTAACCCAGTTTAACTGAGTCTGTTGTATTCTGAACATAGTATTACTCTTTGTATTACAGTTTGATAATACTTTTAGCATATTATTTTACCTGCTTAGTACCAATTTTAAGTATTGCAGTGTGTCTCTGTTACTCTGTTACTAACTCTTACTCATCTTTCCTCCTGTCTCCAGTTGTCTTGCCCTGTTTTTCCCTTGGGACCTTGCCTGGGTGGATACATTCATTGAACTAAGGTCACCTACCTCATCCATACATTTTGCTTAGGCAATATACTGCTCTGCTGCCTCAAATCCCCACTTGGACATTGGAACAGAGTCTCCCAGAGGATACTAAGAAAGTATGTGTGTGTGATACTACTTGGGCCTCCACTGCTTCTAACTCTGTTTGTTAGTTATGCAAGCTATCTCCCTGCCAGGTCAGCCAGCAGCCTAGACACTTCTCTTTTTCTCCCATCCACTTCTCTCCCATCTCTTCCCTGGGTTCCACCAGCTCTTCCTTATTTTATCTTACTCAGCCCCTAGACCTACCTAGTTGGCCTAGTGCATTCTCTACATTGACCACTAGAGGGGTCCCTCCCCATTGTCACTACTTTTCCCTCACTTATTTCTTGCTTTTACTCTGCCAATATCTTCATTCCTACTTTCTCATCCATATTACATATAGAATTCCTTACTTACCCTGCCACTACTTACTCTCCTGTAACCTTTGCTCCACTGATTGGCTCTCGATCCTCTCCTGGTCTGCTACACCCTGTCTCCCACTGCATCTTGCCTATCACTTGTTGGTCTATCCATTCTCCTTCACACTCGCTCCATTACTTACTACCTTTTCCCTTCTCTCCCTGTTTTTCCCCTCACGTATCGGAATACACTGTTCACGCTATCTCTACCCTACTCTATTAACCTACCATCGTATCTCTCATTCACTCTCCTTCCCTTTCTCCCTTCCCCTCTCTCCCTGCTTTCCCCGCCTCTATCTACCATGATATACTGCTCATGCTAACTCTATCCCACACTTCTAGCCTACTAGTGTATCCTTAATTCTCTCTCCCTCCCCCTAGACTCCTCGATCCTTCGCACATCCTTTACCTCCCGCATTATACGATTGTGGACCTTCCGGCTTGTCCCTACTAGCTTGTATCCCTTGCTCCTCCCTACCTCCCTTTTACTTCCGCCTGGAAGTTATTTATACTCCCCCTCTCCTTAAGGCGCCATTTTTGAATCTCACCATCACGGCTGCTGCTGGTGCCTGGTTAGGAGTGCGCTCCTAGTGTAAGTAGATCCTGAACATATCGCAACACTATTATCGGGGCTTTTTCCCCTAATCTGTTATGGTATAGGAACTTGTTAGTCATACTATACTTGTATTTCTATTTGTACACTGTTGTTTGCTGCTATAGAATGTATCAAGCATGTGTTTTGGTTTAAATGTGCGTCACTATATTACGACTGCTGTTTAGAGAACTTAAAGTGCATTGGTCATGGTACAGGAATATGTTGGTCATACTATGCTTGTATTTCCAATTGTACACTGTCGTTTGCTGCTATAGAATGTATCACTCGTGTTTTTGTTTAATTGTGCATTGCTTAAAAACGACTGCTGTTTAGAGTGTTTAAGAGTGCATTGGTTAAAACGACTGCTGATTAGAGAGTCTAAGAGCTCATTACTTGAAAGCGACTGCCGCTTAGAGTTTGCCATACAATTCCACTACTCACACTGTTCCTTCTGAACGTAGACTTCTTGTACTACTTCTATGCTTGATGGAACGTAGTATGCATTACTCTGTTTACAAGTAAGTTCTACAGTTTGACTAGCTTGAGCCTAAGCCTCTGTAGTCGCTACCGACTGTGATGCGACATTGCCCTGCCCGCTCCTGACTTGATAATACTTTATCTGCTCTGGGAAGCTGAGGCATCATTATTTGTAAATGTTGCAACACTTTAATAGCTTGACTATGTTGCCGATAATACCTGGTAGGGCCAGTTAACACACCATTTATTTTAGAGGCCATTTGCATTACTTTTCTGGACATCGCAAACGGATTATTCTGTTTGTTTTTATACCTACATTGTTTGTCTATATTGGTGCGACAATTAGTCAAAGGGAACTGTTCGTGGTTGCTTTTTGAACTGTTCTGTAGCTGTTTGCACCTCGCTTTAGCCCTAACAAACGCTGGTGTAATACGCCAACTGCACGTGTCTGTGCTAGCTTCTCATTGCCCTGCCAGTCGCTACCGTATGGTGCTCTACGAACACATTGTTATTCTGCTTGCTGCAGTATTAATAGTTGAAATCTGCTTAGTTTTATCTCGTATTTAGCTATAGATTTTCTGATTTGATTTAGTGTCTTCGGAGGGAATTTTATCTCCAGACGACACTACTCTCTTCCATATTGCTTGGAATAGTTTTACTAGTCATTGACTTAGCCTGTTATGCACTTGTCTGCAAGTAGCTCCGCTAGGCTTTAAATGTTTTTTAACCCAGTTTAACTGAGTCTGTTGTATTCTGAACATAGTATTACTCTTTGTATTACAGTTTGATAATACTTTTAGCATATTATTTTACCTGCTTAGTACCAATTTTAAGTATTGCAGTGTGTCTCTGTTACTCTGTTACTAACTCTTACTCATCTTTCCTCCTGTCTCCAGTTGTCTTGCCCTGTTTTTCCCTTGGGACCTTGCCTGGGTGGATACATTCATTGAACTAAGGTCACCTACCTCATCCATACATTTTGCTTAGGCAATATACTGCTCTGCTGCCTCAAATCCCCACTTGGACATTGGAACAGAGTCTCCCAGAGGATACTAAGAAAGTATGTGTGTGTGATACTACTTGGGCCTCCACTGCTTCTAACTCTGTTTGTTAGTTATGCAAGCTATCTCCCTGCCAGGTCAGCCAGCAGCCTAGACACTTCTCTTTTTCTCCCATCCACTTCTCTCCCATCTCTTCCCTGGGTTTCACCAGCTCTTCCTTATTTTATCTTACTCAGCCCCTAGACCTACCTAGTTGGCCTAGTGCATTCTCTGCATTGACCACTAGAGGGGGTCCCCTCCCCATTGTCACTACTTTTCCCTCACTTATTTCTTGCTTTTACTCTGCCAATATCTTCATTCCTACTTTCTCATCCATATTACATATAGAATCCCTTACTTACCCTGCCACTACTTACTCTCCTGTAACCTTTGCTCCACTGATTGGCTCTCGATCCTCTCCTGGTCTGTTACACCCTGTCTCCCACTGCATCTTGCCTATCACTTGTTGGTCTATCCATTCTCCTTCACACTACGCTCCATTACTTACTACCTTTTCCATTCTCTCCCTGTTTTTCCCCCTCTACGTATCGGAATACACTGTTCACGCTATCTCTACCCTACTCTATTAACCTACCATCGTATCTCTCATTCACTCTCCTTCCCTTTCTCCCTTCCCCTCTCTCCCTGCTTTCCCCGCCTCTATCTACCATGATATACTGCTCATGCTAACTCTATCCCACACTTCTAGCCTACTAGTGTATCCTTAATTCTCTCTCCCTCCCCCTAGACTTCTCGATCCTTCGCACATCCTTTACCTCCCGCATTATACGATTGTGGACCTTCCGGCTTGTCCCTACTAGCTTGTATCCCTTGCTCCTCCCCACCTCCCTTTTACTTCCGCCTGGAAGTTATTTATACTCCCTCTCTCCTTAAGGCGCCATTTTTGAATCTCACCGTCACGGCTGCTGCTGGTGCCTGGTTAGGAGTGCGCTCCTAGTGTAAGTAGATCCTGAACATATCGCAACACTATTATCGGGGCTTTTTCCCCTTTTCTGTTATGGTATAGGAACTTGTTAGTCATACTATACTTGTATTTCTATTTGTACACTGTTGTTTGCTGCTATAGAATGTATCAAGCATGTGTTTTGGTTTAAATGTGCGTCGCTATATTACGACTGCTGTTTAGAGAACTTAAAGTGCATTGGTCATGGTACAGGAATATGTTGGTCATACTATGCTTGTATTTCCAATTGTACACTGTCGTTTGCTGCTATAGAATGTATCACTCATGTGTTTTTGTTTAATTGTGCATTGCTTAAAAACGACTGCTGTTTAGAGTGTTTAAGAGCGCATTGGTTAAAACGACTGCTGATTAGAGAGTCTAAGAGCTCATTACTTGAAAGCGACTGCCGCTTAGAGTTTGCCATACAATTCCACTACTCACATTGTTCCTTCTGAACGTAGACTTCTTGTACTACTTCTATGCTTGATGGAACGTAGTATGCATTACTCTGTTTACAAGTAAGTTCTACAGTTTGACTAGCTTGAGCCTAAGCCTCTGTAGTCGCTACCGACTGTGGTGCGACATTGCCCTGCCCGCTCCTGACTTGATAATACTTTATCTGCTCTGGGAAGCTGAGGCATCATTATTTGTAAATGTCGCAACACTTTAATAGCTTGACTATGTTGCTGATAATACCTGGTAGGGCCAGTTAACACACCATTTGTTTTAGAGGCTATTTGCATTACTTTTCTGGACATCGCAAACAGATTATTCTGTTTGTTTTTATACCTACATTGTTTGTCTATATTGGTGCGACAATTCGTCAAAGGGAACTGTTCGTGGTTGCTTCTTGAACTGTTCTGTAGCTGTTTGCACCTCGCTTTAGCCCTAACAAATGCTGGTGTAATACGCCAACTGCACGTGTCTGTGCTAGCTTCTCATTGCCCTGCCAGTCGCTACCGTATGGTGCTCTACGAACACATTGTTATTCTGCTTGCTGCAGTATTAATAGTTGAAATCTGCTTAGTTTTATCTCGTATTTAGCTATAGATTTTCTGATTTGATTTAGTGTCTTCGGAGGGAATTTTATCTCCAGACGACACTACTCTCTTCCATATTGCTTGGAATAGTTTTACTAGTCATTGACTTAGCCTGTTATGCACTTGTCTGCGAGTAGCTCCGCTAGGCTTTAAATGTTTTTTAACCCAGTTTAACTGAGTCTGTTGTTTTCTGAACATAGTATTACTCTTTGTATTACAGTTTGATAATACTTTTAGCATATTGTTTTACCTGCTTAGTACCAATTTTAAGTATTGCAGTGTGTCTCTGTTACTCTGTTACTAACTCTTACTCATCTTTCCTCCGGTCTCCAGTTGTCTTGCCCTGTTTTTCCCTTGGGACCTTGCCTGGGTGGATACATTCATTGAACTAAGGTCACCTACCTCATCCATACATTTTGCTTAGGCAATATACTGCTCTGCTGCCTCAAATCCCCACTTGGACATTGGAACAGAGTCTCCCAGAGGATACTAAGAAAGTATGTGTGTGTGATACTACTTGGGCCTCCACTGCTTCTAACTCTGTTTGTTAGTTATGCAAGCTATCTCCCTGCCAGGTCAGCCAGCAGCCTAGACACTTCTCTTTTTCTCCCATCCACTTCTCTCCCATCTCTTCCCTGGGTTTCACCAGCTCTTCCTTATTTTATCTTACTCAGCCCCTAGACCTACCTAGTTGGCCTAGTGCATTCTCTGCATTGACCACTAGAGGGCATCCCCTCCCCATTGTCACTACTTTTCCCTCACTTATTTCTTGCTTTTACTCTGCCAATATCTTCATTCCTACTTTCTCATCCATATTACATATAGAATTCCTTACTTACCCTGCCACTACTTACTCTCCTGTAACCTTTGCTCCACTGATTGGCTCTCGATCCTCTCCTGGTGTCTTCCCACTCCGTTCGCCCTTCGGGCTCACTCCGCTCCCCTACCCTGCCCCCAAATCTCACCCGCCCCCAGTGCATCTAGCTATATCCCTCTTGTTTCCACACCCACTTTTTCCCTACACCAATCACCCACCAACACCTTAGACACACCCCCATCAGCCTATTATCCAATTTCCAACCACTCCCACAGGTACTACATTTCAATACATCCCACTTTTAATACACTCACTCACCTACCTATCCTAATTACATCCAGCTCTACTCCCACAACTCTTTCTTTCTACACTACCTTAGCTAAACACTTCATATCCCCTGCACAATTTCATACATATTAGACAACTACAACACTCTACTAAGTAACCTTCTCAACATGCCTCCATACCCTTATTCCATCCTATGTCTTCTATCACTTTCTCTTAAACTATCATACCTTTATCACCTCACCCAACCTGAAACTTCTTACCATCTACAACTTTACCACACAACCTACCATCTGAATACCCCACTCTCACAATCACACTTTCCCATCTCTCCCCATCTTCACCCAATAACACAGCTCCTCACCTTCTCTTTCAAACTCTTCACCCCTCAGAAATACTCTATCCCCATAGCAAATAAACACCCCTTAATCATTTCAGCTGACCCAAACCATTTTCATACTCTAATCAACTATCTTTCAAACCCCATCTTCCATCTCTTTACCTGCCTTTTATCTGGTGATATCCATCCCAACCCCGGCCCCTCCTCCTCCTCCTCCTCAAACAAGCCTATATACTTTACTTCTCTAAACTCACAAAGTATAGTGAATAAAGTCCCTACCCTCCATGCATGGCTCACACATAACAAACCTGATATACTATCTATTTCAGAAACTTGGTTAAAGCCCTCCATAAAAGACTCTGAAATAACTCCACCCAGCTACTCAATCATTAGAAAAGACAGGACCCAAAAGAAAGGCGGTGGAGTTGCCCTCCTTTACTCCTCTTCCTTGCTAGTTACCCCATATAACAAACCTACCCCCACATTTAACAATGCTGAATTACTCCTATCTCTCCTCCAAGTTAATAAACACAAACACATTTGCCTAGCATCCCTCTACATTCCCCCAGGGGACAATATTTCAACACTTGAAAATATCCTCTCCTGGCTCTCTGACAATATTAGCAATGAAACCATAATTCTAGGAGATGTCAATATTAACTGGGCCTCCATCCAGTCTCCAACCAACCCTCTTAACATCAATCTATACAACTTCTCCCAGCTAATCAACACCATAACTCACCCTTCTAAAGACCCCTCCAGTGGCACCATCCTTGACTGGGTTCTAGTGTCACACCCCCACTATTTTTCAAGCAGCAGTACTCTTCCTGACCCTCTTGGTGATCACCTGCCCACTTTCACCCACCGACTCCCCTGCATCTCTAATCGCACCCACAACTACATCACTACCCGCAATGACAAAAACTTTAACCCTTCAATTTTCATTGATTCCCTGAAAGCAATTAATTGGAACAATTTGAAAACACTGCCCCTAGAAGAAGCAGTTGCCCACTTTAACTCCACATTTCTAGGAATACTTGATTCCCAAGCCCCTCTACGAACAAAAAGAATAAAAACTAACTCAGCCCCCTGGCTAACCAAAACTACTCTCTCTACCATGAGGCTTAGAGACAAAGCCTGGGGACTCTATCTGAGAAACAAGACACCAGACAAACATATTGCATATAAAACCCTTCGAAATAAAGTAAAAAAGCTAATAACCTCTGATAGACAAACATACTTCTTCACACTCCAGAACAATAATAAAACTAACCCCCAAAGATTCTGGAAGGGAATTTCCACCCTCCTCAACCCCAGCAAACCACACACCCCAACCCCAGACCCAAACATCCAAGACTTGGACTTAGCTATTCAGTTTAACTCCTTCTTCATCGACTCTATTAGCAAACTCACCTCTTCCTTCTCATGCTCCCCCCCGCCATCTAACACACCCCCTCCTCCTACCATAATCAACCCTAACCCCATTTCTACTTCACACAGCCCATCTTCCACCTCTTCCACTACTATTACTTCCCCACCAACTGAACCCTCCTCAAATTCGCCATCTCTACTTCCCTCTCTATTCACTTTAAAACCTGTATCTACTACCACTATTAAGAAACTCCTCCAGAAATTAAAGCCATGTAATAATGCCCCTGATAACATTCCCTCTTATTTCCTACACATAGCTGCAGATGCCATTGCCTACCCCATTAGCATTCTAATAAACCGTTCCATCCAAGAATGCACCGTGCCTCAACTGTGGAAGCAAGCATTCATTATCCCCCTTCATAAAGGAGGCAACAATTGCAACGTCAATAATTTTCGTCCTATCGCTATACTATCCCCCATTTCAAAACTTCTGGAAAAGTGTATTCACCTCCAACTCTTGCCACATCTCTTAGATAACAACCTGCTAACCCCTACTCAACATGGATTCAGGCCAAACCACAGCACTATGACTGCCCTCTTATCCTTTCTTGAGACTGTCAATAATGCACGTGATTCTGGCCACATTGTCTCTACCCTACTTCTTGACCTATCCAAGGCCTTTGACACCATCTCACACAATCTGCTTTTAACTAAACTGTCAAAACTTAACCTCTCTCCCTCTTCCATAAATTGGTTTTCTAGCTATCTGTCAAATAGAAACCAAGCAGTTATATGGAAGAAGGCTACTTCCCCATTCCTTAGCACCCCCACTGGAGTTCCCCAAGGATCTATTCTGGGCCCCCTCCTCTTCAATATATTTGTCAATGACTTTCATAAATCTATCCCTTTTGCAAACATCATCCAATCTCTAGATGATTCCACCATTATCTGCTCTGCCATCTCCCCCTCACTGCTCCAAAAACTTACTCAGCAAGCCTTTTCAATAACTGAACATTGGATGAAAATAAACCACTTAGCACTCAATGCCTCCAAAACAAAACTTATGGTATTCACCCCTTCCAAAGCTACCTCCTTCAATACCAACTCCTTCTCAATTACCAGCCTAAATAACACACCCCTAGAACTAGTGTCTGAAACTAAGCTACTAGGTGTACTAATTGACAATCGGCTTAGTTACAATTCCCATCTACTACTAAATATAAAAAAACCCATCAAAAACTAGGCATGCTCTACCGTCAGAACCAATACCTTACAAGCTCCTCCAAAATTACACTCGCTTCCTCTTTTCTCATCCCCTCCCTTCTCTATGGTGCTCCATTACTGACTAATCTTCAGGCCTCCCTAAAAAAACAACTTTCTTCTTGCTATAACAAAATAGCCAAATTCGCCAACATCCACAGGTACTCTACCCACCATTGCTCTTCTCTTCAAAAATTAAATTGGCTTGAATTACTAAATCAGCTTACATATATTCAGCTGACTTTCGCTCACAAGCTCATTTTCAGCCCTTCTCTTTGTCCCTCCCTGTCTTCTGCCTTCAAAATGCACCTACCAAACAGAGTCCTAAGGTCTAACAATCAAAACCTATTAGTAGTACACAAACCATGTCATCCACCAGGCAAACACCTACTATCTTTTAACCTTGCCCGTCTCTGGAACTCACTTCCTCCATCCATTCGTACTATCACTAACAAATACATGTTCAAAAAATCACTTCATATATATCTAAGATCCCAATGGGATTGTTCTTGCTCCCTCCCCTCATAGATCTATAACATTCCATCCCCCTCACACTTATGACACAGAACTCATCCTATTAAAGCTTATGTTCCCTCACTATAGTTATTTAATAAAGACATTCTGTGTTTCTTCTTCAATAACTTCTCTGATAGCATATCTCAATACTGTTTTTATTTTTTATTTTTGAATGTTTCTCAAATTTATGCCTAAATGTATTAATGTTTTATCTCTACTCTGTATAATTATCTTGTAGTTATAGCACGTACCTAATTTTGTCTATATCGCAGCGTTTTTCCCCATTTTTTGAATGTTTCTCAAATTTAAGCCTAAATGTATTAATGTTTTATCTCTACTCTGTATAATTATCTTGTAGTTATTGTATGTACCTAATTTTGTCTATATTGGAGCTTTTCTCCCCAGGACTCCATTGAAAACGGGTTCTTTTGGCCCAATGGACTATCCTGGTAAACCAACTGCAAATAAATAAATAAATAAATAAGTAAGTGCTTATGAGCGGGGAATGTACTGACACACTGATGCACATATATATAATTTTATATATATATATATATATATATATATATATATATATATATATATATATATATATATATATATATATATATATATATATATATATATATATACACACACACACAAATGCAGATATATCTGTATATATTAATGTAAATATATATATATATATTTATATATATATATATATATATATATATATATATATATATATATGTATGTTACAGTAAATATACACATGTATATACCTAGGTTATTTTACAGCAGTTACGGGTAACGTATGTTTAGACTGGGCATATGTTGGTGGGAGGTCCACTCAACAAACGTCTACCTCCCACCCCACCGCTAGGCTGGTGAGACATACAGACACGCAATAAAGGTAAACACAACACTACTTCCCAGACCACTGGCAGGAAACTACCAGTGGGAGAGATCTACAAGGTCTACACTTTAAACATGGACATTGACATCCCTTGAGGGACACCAAAAATGTTGTACTTCCAACCAATGGGTGTAACACTATTATGACCAGGATGTAGCTGTACACAGAACAGTAGGTTGTGCAAGCCTGATAACACATGGGTTGTCACAACGTACGACAGGTGTCCCGACACAGGGGGAGGGGGCAGTGTGTAGGGGTGAGTTCATATCCCACTTGCGTCCACCTGCGCCCACAGTAAGGATGAGTGCTGTAGAGTAGTGGCAGGTGGGGGAACTATGGGCATGCGATTATGGGGCTAGGCGTGCAGGTGTTGGCTGGCAGACTCATATTAGGACCACCCCGTGGGTGTAAATAATATTCCGATGTGGGTATAGCAGACGCTCATACCTCCCAAACCTTAAGAGCACATCTACTGGACAGTTTATAAACCATTGGGGGAACATATAGGGACTATATCATTGAACTGTCCCTGATTACCAGGGACGTCCGTGATTATGAATCAGAATCTAACACAGTCCCAACTAAACCCTCCTAGAACTAGTGATATTAGGAGGAAAAGTGGTGGAATACATGTAATGAATAATGACAACATGTAAGAGTCATAAACAGCATGTACCTCAGACAATGTGTATGAATACATATGTGCTCTGTGTCCATCAATATGTCAGGTTAATAGCACCAACCTTCTAAATGTGTCCCTGAGGTCATTATGCAGTGTCCCTGATTCAGTGTTCATTCTTCCCCATTCGTATGAGAGGTCTGATAGTGAGAGAAAGCGTATGTTCCGCCGACTACCTTAGAAAGTTGATAGAATAATAGGGCTGGGGTGTCCTGCATAATAACTGCAATTAAGGCAAATGTCCTGTGATTTAGGGCAACAATTACCTATATTGTCTGTAGTAGTTGCATAAAACAATTATGTTCATCTGAAACACCTAAATGTTATAGGTAACAGTATAAGCAACTATAATGCTACAAGAGTAACCTTTTATTTAGGCAAAACAGTGAAGTACTCCCCTTTCTACTGGCTGTGGATGTGTTGCCCTGCAAAGTCTGACGTCTCTACATACAGGTCCTATAGGGTTGCCACCTTTGCAAATGGCCAGAGTGGGACATGTTCTGTAGAAATGTCAGACATTCCAGGACAAGACATACCTACAGCCATGCATAGTACAGGATTACACGTATTTGCACAAATAAAAGCTTAATTTAGTTGCATTTGAATTGCTTATGCTACTTCACATAACATAGAAATGTCATATATAAAATAACTGTTTTATGCAATTATTAATGAAACGTAGAATATAATAATGTCCTGTAATCGGGACATGTGCTATGTCTTGATTATTTTCACAGTGTCCCTCGCAAAGTGGGACAGATGGTAACCCTAAAGTCCCACCTTGGCCAATTGAAAAGGTGGCAAACCTATAATAGGTATGCGGTAGCATGACCCGTCCAAAGGATGTGGCTCCCAAAACCCAACTACTTGTCTGTAATGCAGAGTCTCGGTTCCCATGTATCAGCCAGATGGGAGCAGAGTGTATGCGGAACACACAAATATGATTAATTCACTGGACAGGCCACTGATTCCATACAGTCGAACGCCATGCCTTCGCCTAATGGGCAGCCATTCCTGATACTGTAGTCATGTAGTCTGATGTGATAGGCATCACAAGGTGGGAGCAGATTGTAAGAGGAACACATAAATATGAATGATTCACTGGACAGGCCGCTGATTCCGTACAGTTGAATGCCATGCCATCACCTAATGGGCAGCCATTCCCGATACTGTAGTCAGGAGTGGCCTTAGGTCAACTGGTGCCCTAGGCAGAGGGCACAATGGCACCCCCCCACCATACCATCCAGTGCCCCCATCCTGGTCTACCTACACCAAATAAATACTGGTAAAGTGCCCCCACTAAAGCGGCACCCTAGGCGGCCACTTAGTTGGCCTATACCTAAGGCCAGCTATGACTGTAGTCATGTAGTCCGATGTGATAGGCATCACAAGTTGGGAGCAGATTGTAAGAGGAACACACAAATATGAATGATTCACCAGAGAGGCCAAAGATTCCATACAGTTGAACACCATGCCATTGCCTAATTGGCAGCCATTCCCGATACTGTATTCATGTATTCCGATATAATAGGCATCACAAGGTGGGAGCACATTGTATGAGGGACACACAAATATGATTGTGTCACTGGACAGGCCACTGATTCCATATAGTCGAACGAGATGCCGTCGCCTAATGGGCGGCCAATCCTGATACTCTAGTCATGTAGTCCGATGTAATAGGCATCACAAGGTAATATTGTGGTCCTTGCTCACACCCAGGGGTATGAGTGACAGATGCAAGCACCAATGTCGGTGCATTAGCAAGTGTGAGATCAAGCAGGTGTAAGCGTGTTTGGCTACCAGTATGCGAGTATTGCACTGGTTAAGCAATGTAGAGGCTAACCGAGTGTAAGAGGCTGTAACCAGAGGTCAGCAGTGCCTAACACAGCGCAAACCCATGCACACCCACTCTTAACTGCTTTAATGTGCCTTACTCCCTCCGTATACAATGGGCTTGTTCTACCCTGCAACCAACTAAACATCCTTCGCAAGGTTCGGAACTAAGACCCTGCGCACACAGCTAATGTGTATTACCAATACGCCATGCCAGATATACAGACAATGGACAGTACCACAAACATATCATACAGCACAGTCATTCAACAGTATAGGAATGTATCCCATCATGCAGATGTACATGTGAGTATTTATGTCCAGCATATAGGTACATACATATATAGAGATGTATCAGGAACATACCATGTGGCAACAAAGCATTACAAATGAGTGAAATGGGAAACACCAGCAATGCCTGTATTATGTAGTGGTGTTGCTTTATGTGATCACAAGACTCCCTCAGACAGACATGTGTCAGTCATACACGCAAATAGTTGTATTTTGGCCATATATATCACTCTGTGCATGTAATGTACATTAACACAACAGTACCTGTCCAATCATTATGTGTGAACAGTACTCTTGCAATGTACTGTGTGCAACATCATCATCATGATAAAGGTAAATGGGGTAACCATAGAGGGACCAGTAGTGTTTTGTGTATAATGGGTTCAGCCTCCTCATATGTAACTGGACCATGTAGGAGTGATGTGCATACCAGGATTGTGTGCCTGAGGGACAGGAGTGAGGATAACAGTAGTATGTTATGATGCATATTACAAGGGTTTCATGTGTCCAGTGGGCACATGTGTGTAATGGACAGCTATGTATAGGGCAGATGATGTCCTAGGAGCCGAATGGCCTTATGTGTCTGTAGGTGAGGGTCAGATGTTGGGGAAGGAGTGTAAGTATGGCCATGGAGGATAGGTAAGAGCACAGAAATGACAGCATACAGGGTTGGTATATGACACATGTGGGGGGAATACACCCTGGATGGGGATGGGTCTTCCGCATTTAAAAGTCCATGGGAACAGTGGGACGGAGGTCCCAGGCCATGGGCAACTGCCACTGCACCTACTCAGCTGCAAAGGAGGCAGTGCTGGGGGCTGTCCAGGAGGGGCAGCATCACCCTGTAAATGTGACACTCCACCATTGAACTGGCATATCTGGCTTCGTAACTCCTTAGGGAGCCACCAACGCAACACGTTCGGGACCGCATGATAGCAGATATGTACCTGTCTGGTCCTGCTCCCAAAGGGCACATGCTCCATCCTCAGTGGTGGTACCACCAGAAGCTGGTGCAGAGCCAACAGAGGTTGATGTCTATGGCTGGGCCCCAGATGTGCTAGTGCCCGGTGCCATGCTCACCTGAAATGGGACAGGAGGATCTGCCGTGACCTCCCAACCCATTCAGCCTATGGGGTTGCATTTTAAACCCACATATGGCTTAGTTATAGACAACAGTATACAGGATTACCTATGACAGTATGCATAGATATCACCAGCAACCCAACACAACAGATGGTATACATTTGCAGAGGGAGCACAACACCTGCATATATACCGCATGCCAATTGTGCAATGTGTAGTAGACATGTGACCGCAGCTATGAACAGTTGACCATTATTGGCTTGTCACTGGGAATCCCACACAGTGTCAGTCATACCACTGTCTCATGTGACACATGTCCAGTCAGGGATGCAATGGCAGTAACACATTCCTATCATCATGTACTGTCTGCAATCCTCACACCATGCTTCTGCTGTGCACAGATGTGTGTTCAGTGTGTAACACAGGAAATAAATGGTTGCACACACTGACCAGTTCACAGATGGCCCTACAGATGGGGGTCCCTCATGCACAGAGTACTGTCATGTCTGTATTATAACATGCAGAATAGCCATTACCACACACATGTTAAACAGGCAGTAGTCTCAATGCAGCATAACTACACTTATATGCTGTAGTTATGTGTGGCACATCACCCTCCTGTCATTTGGCTATTTCCCACTGTAGAAAATGATTGAGGTACATCCAGATATCATCTGTGATGCCATGTCAGAACACCACATCCAGGTATCACTCACAGCGACTGTCATGGCCAGATAATAACATGTTTCCCTAGATAGTGTACTGTGTTTATCATGCAGATGGCTATGGGAACACCATCACAGCTGTGCCACATGCAATCGGCTAGAGGAGGACTGCAATAGGGGCAGAGGCTATCACCTGACTATTTCCATCTCTTACAATACACATGCTGCTGCTGTGCAGGTGTACACCTTCACATCCACCAGAGAGTGTGTGGGTGGGACAGGTACACCAGGGAAGGGCTTGGAGACTGAACCATAAGCATCATCTGCCACACGCCGAATAGTACAGGGGCAATCCCCTGACTACTCATTACTATTACATCTGCATGACATTACTACATGTGTCACAAAGGTGACATGTTGCTGTGCTGTAAGAACATGTGTGTAGGTGAGTGAGTGCCATCTGCAACAGAAATAGTAGACATACATTAGGTGTGGCACACATGTCAGTCCACGTGAACAGATGCCATTGTCACCACAACCACACTCTAATGGACATGCATTGACACCTTGGCCAGGGCCACAAATACACAATGTAACTACTTAGTTTGCCACACCGCAGTAATGCACAGGACCACATGCACAACAAGGGATATCTGGAGGTTCTATGGGCTAGGGCATGTGAAAGTGCTTGACAACTGTTGGTATGTCAACGAGGTTTATACTGGGAGTGACTGTGGTTGGGAGCATCACAATCCACATGCAGACACAGGGTGCCAGTACTGGCATGCAGGTATGCATTGCTCCATGGGTGTGTAGTGTTTGGCTGTGCAAGATGGCTATACAAGGCTGGGTGAGGGGTAATCCTTGCCATTGCATCACCTGACAATGGTGTGCAGTGCAGGGGTGTTGTGTCTGCAATGTCCCACACAGATGGGTACTGCATTATCTGGCCTGACATCCTGTTTACCAATGTGTAGGGCCATAGCTTTGCAATGCATGCCATGTCTGTGTTTGATAGTCCTTCACATGGACATTGTCTGGGATGTGCATGTCCCACAATAATGTACAGTGACATGTACAGGTGTACCTGGTTTGGCAGACACATGTAGTGTACACAGCCTGTCATACCCCGATATGCCAATACTGGCCTGGCGTGGCGAAACCTGCTTATAGTGAGCAGGTTGGCCCTGCACCTGCATGGATTGTATGATACAGGTATTCCGTGGTGTCAGTGGCATGGGTCCATACAGGGCACATGTGTACAGCATTGTCTGGCCTTAGTGGATCACATTTGATGGCACCACATATGTTGCAGGCATTCAGTGTGGAACATAGTGAAGGCACAATGTCTGCATATATGTGCCTATTGTACCGCTGTACAGGGTGTCATGTCCTCTGAAGGCCACTGCAGTCACACCATGCCTACTATCTGTCCTCAATGTGCATCTTACTAGCAATATAGTGGGATATCCTAGGCAAGGTTGTGTGTGCATAGCACATTGATGCGGGACATATACCGGGTACTAGTAGGGCTGCATACTTAGTTCACCAGCCCTTTTGCCAGATGTACGTGTATGGCTTGCCAACACAGTGCCGTGGCTGACTGCCAGCTGTACTCCTTGTGAGGTGGCCAATGTGTCATAAGATGGATACTATATAAAAACACTACAAAACCCGTTCCCAAACATGTCCAATGGTAAGACAATCACGGCCACATTTACACAGGCTCTGACAGACAAACATACACTTGCCATGTCCTGTATACAAACCCCTACCATATCACACTGCAGCAACACACATTTAGGGCATGCACTACAGTGAATACTACAAAGCACTGTACTTGTCTCACGCAGGCAGACACACACACACACACACACACACACACACACACACACACACACACACAAAATTGGCATGTCTGGGATTCGAACACTGACCAAACTACTTTACTACACTACAGCATTACGCAGTTACAGAATGTGCTAACGAGATTATTGGGACACAGCACTCCCAGAGGCGTATTTGTAGATGGGTGACATTGTCGGCCTTGCTAACGGTGGGTATAAGAAATGTATGGAGTGTGAGCAGTATAAAAGCATTATTCAGTCCTCAGGCAAATGGGGGGACACACACATGGCAAGTGTGGCACTAGAACACCAACCTAGCTACTTTATTACACTACAGCATTATGCAGTTACAGAACACGCTACCGAGATTACTGGGATACAGCACTCCCAGAGGTGTATTTTGTAGATGGGTGACATCATCAGCTTTGCTAATGGTGGGTATAAGAAATGTATGGAGTGTGAGCAGTATAAAAGCATTACTCAGTTCTCAGGCAAACAGGGACACACACACAGTAAGTGTGGGATTAAAACACCGACCTAACTACTTTATTACACTACAGTATTATGCAGTTACAGAATGCACTACCGAGATTACTGGGACACAGCAATCCCAGAGGTGTATTTGTAGATGGGTGACATCATTGGCCTTGCTAATGGTGGGTATAAGAAATGTATGGAGTGTGAACAGTATAAAGGTATTATTCAGTCCTCAGGCAAACGAGGGCACACACACACACACACACACACATGGCAAGTGTGGGACTAGAACACCGATCTAACTACTTTATTACACTACAGCATTACGCAGTTGCAGAACACGCTACTGAGATTACTGGGACACAGCACTCCCAGAGGTGTATATTTAGATGGGTGACATCATCAGCCTTGCTAACGGTGAGTATAAGAAATGTATGGAGTGTGAGCAGCACTCAGTCCTCAATCAAATGGACACACACACACACACACACACACACACACACACACACACACACACACACACACACACACACACACACACACACACACACACACACACCAAGTGTAGGACTAGAACACCAACCTAACTACTTTATTACACTACAGCATTACGCAGTTACAGAACACCCTACCGAGATTAATGGGACACAGCACTCCCAGAGGTGTATTTGTAGATGGGTGACATTATCAGCTTTGCTAATGGTGGGTATAAGAAATGTATGGTGTTAGATTTTATGAATATTAGTCTGAAATTAATTATGTTGTAAATATGCTGAAAGAAAAAGCTTGCTTAAATGCAGAAACAGAGTTTAGTAATATGTGATCAGCAGTCATACTAAATGACCATGGCTTGGAAAAGGAATCTGCTGAATTGACATTTTTCCCTTACAGACTTAAAAAACAGGATGTATGCAAGAGCAAAAATACAAAATCTGCTTCTAAAGAATGGACATTTTTCCCTTACAGACTCAAAAACAGGATGTATGCAAGAGCAAAAATGCAAAATCTGCTTTTAAAGAACACTGACATGCTTTTCTGCATATAAAAAAATGGACACAATATGTTTCCTAAAACAACAGGATATGTTTATGACACTGTGACAATGTGTTTTCTCAGAAATATGTTTTTCTGTATGAAAAACAGGATATGGCACAAGAACAGATGTTTTTATACAAAGATCCAAATAAAATACAGGATGTTCACACTGTCAGAAAAGCTGATCTCTGACAATGTGTTTTCTCAAAAATATGTTTTTCTGCATAAAAAAACAGGATATGCTTATCAGCATTGGCACAAGAACAGATGTTCTTAAACACAGATCCAAATATAATACAGAACAATGTGTTTCCTCAAAAATATGTTTTTCTACATGGACATCAGGACACTGTTACAGGATATTCACACTGTCAGAAAAGATGGTCTCTTACAAGACATTGTTAAACAAGGAAGCTTAGTATTGTTTCTACAGGACTAAAACTGTATATAAAGAGCTGTATAAATCCAGTTATGTTAGAGGTATGGTAGGGACACAAGTCCTAAGGTAAATGTTATATCTCTCGCATCATCTGTACTATATGAGAAGTAAAGTTGGAACAGTACTTTTAAGCTGTAACATGGTTCCGTTTGGTTTATTATAAAAAGTTATTTGTTACTACTCTCTAAAAGTTGATGCTGCAAAGTATATTCTCTCATCAGTGTATATTCTGCAAGTTTCTGTATGCAACAGACTGTGAATGCAAATATAACCAGACTTTGAATTTTAGCAGAATCCAGCCAGCAAGACTGAGTGTCTTAAGAACACTTCAAATCCATCCCACAGCAAGTAAGTTCCAGCAAGCAGAAGCAAGCAAGTAAGAGCCATGTATTTTTTTCAATGGCGAGCCAGCTGAGTGACTAGCACCATATCATTTTTCAATGGCAAGCTAGTCTGTATTTGAACCTAAAATCTGCACTTGAACCTATAATCTGCATTCAAACACAGGGGGAGTGATGGTAAGCCCTGTAGAGGGTTACTTCAGTTAAATTGCAGTAACTAACATTTGTACGTATGTGTCAATTCTGAACAGAAGTATTCCAGTTTATGCAGCTTGCAGTAGTAAAGTTTTTTAGATGTCTACATCTGGAGTGAGACAGAAGTTCCAGTCGCAGTGCCATAATTTTGCTAAAGAAAAGGGGGATATCCACTAGCCCAACAGTCCACTGTCTGTTGTGCTTTCCCAGCTTCTCAAGTGACTTTGAAAAATTTCCAGCCATCTGCAACAACAGCCTGATCACCTGTTTTCTTGCTCACTGGTAAGACTTTTTTCTACATCACATTTTTTAGTATGGTTGCTATTCGGTAGTTTGGATGTTTAATTAGACAGTATGGATAGTAAATTGCAATGTTGGTATACACAGCATATTAGTAAATGTAAAACCTTAGTAGGGCAGGTTGATAGTAAGGTATTATGCAAATTTATTACAATATTTAACTGGTATCTCAAAGAAAACCATGTGAAATATGACAAATGTTTATTGTGTGATTCAACAAAAACTGCATTTTGTGTATTATGTTATAAAAAAGTATTACATGATGTTGCTAAAACAATAGACTGTAAAGACAGATCTGTTCATGATAAAGAATTAACTAAGGCTAAAGTGTTTCCATTATATTCAGATGGTAAACAGTTATGTCCTGTCACCACATGTGAGTCAAATCAGTTATTGATAGAACCACTAGTACATTTTGTTACAGAAAAATGTAGTAAACTTCTAAAAAAGAGACACAATGAGTTCAGGAAGTTTAGACAAGTTATACAAACATTTTTTCAAAAGTGCATAGGAGTTTCAGATTCAGCAGAACAGGTTCCTGAGACATATCAGGCAGACCATGAGGAGACTCTTAAACAACAGTTACAAGATGAAGAAAATAGATTAGCTGAACTGACAGAGACTGACTTCCTACATACATTGGGAAAGAGTAGGAAACTACAGGCGATCTGTACAAAAGAAATATATTTTATAACATGTTTGTGTTTTGAAAATGGCTAAGCTTACATGGTAGGATGATAGGATCTGACAAATCATTCTCAAATGTTTAAAACTTCCATTCAATTAAAGCAATATATTTATCAGTACTAAAGTAAAGTAGAGCGTATGACTGCCATTCTCATAGCATAGTCAAAAGGTAAACAAAACAGTTCTAATGTATACAAATTAAATAAAAATAGTTAATAAGAATAATGATTTAAAGTCACAAAACTGACATGATTGTATAAAGATATACAGATACAAGACAGACATGCATGTATGTTATTTTCATCTAGAGTACATTTGTTTACAACACACAAGAATAACAGGCAGACAACAGCAAATATAAATAATGTAAATATATAAATGTGTTAATTAAGCTAATATCTATTTTGTTTTTTACAATTTTTTTATAATTATATAGTAACACCAAACAGTTAAAGTTCTGAATTTTAAAAAGAAATAAAATCACAGATGGTATTAGTCAAACAGTCTTTTTAAAATGAATGTCAGAACAGTTAAATAAATAAAAAAATACTGAAATCAAAAGTAAAAAAATATATATGATTAAAGGAAAAATGCTAAAAAGGGTTAACTGAAATGTGAGCTCAGACCTTCCTAGACTGGATGAATAGTTACAGGAAATGTTGAACAGATAAGATAAGAAACAAGACTGCCAGACAAGTGGCTTGAGTTTTTCTAAAAATTTGTTGTTATTAAAACATAATTGTTAAAATGTTCACATGCAACACTATTTGGTAATTATAATAAAACATCACAATTGTGCATATATGTCACTGATAAAAAATAAAAAAAAACTTAGTTACATCAAGTATAGCCAGATGGGTAATAGTATACATACAGTTCAAATAAAGTATACAGGAGGGTACAAATAACTACTACTAGTAGAAATAGACAGCAAAGGCAACAGAAAAGATGATCATATCAGACAAAGGTCTATAGTTTAATAACCTAATAAAGCAAATGTATAACCAAAGTGTTGGGCTGACATATATTATAAAGCAAATATACAATGCTGCAGTACTACAGGGGGAAGGGTACTTTATCAGTTTTACACACTGTGTGAGCAGTATGTGTTGCAAAAGGGTCTGAAATAAAGCTAAGAGCAGAAGTTCCTTCTTAACAATACTCTTTCAGGGGGAGGAAAAAAAACAGGTATTATTGCATTAGACATATTGGTAAACAGATTAAACCTGACAGGATAAGATATTTTACAAGTTGTTAATAGCTATCATAATGGTCATTGCATTGTTTAGTATTAAATTGTATTTGCAACCTGTTAAACTGTAAAGTTATACAAGAGATGGTTTAAAAAAAACAAGAGATGGCTTGAAATTGATTACAGCTATACAAGACAGAGTAAAGATATGTAAAAAACTGAACAAGATTGGACACTATTTTTAATATGTTTTTGACAAAACAATGTTGGTATAAAAAAGAAAATAACAGGACATATGCATTTGGTGCCAATTCCACTAGATATTTCTAAAGAGACATAAAATTGTCCAAGATTTTGCTTAATATTATTCGGTACAAATTAAATTAATGTCTAGCAATGAATATGTGTGAAAAACCATGTTTTAAAAAATTGGGTTCAGGATAGCTGCTAAATTGAAATGCATGAATAGCAAACAGTCTGTGTAAATACATACTGAACAGAATACATTGTAATAAGTTTAAAAGTAATTTGTGAAGTTGTAATATCACTGGTTTTACCCCAGTAAAAGAATTGCTTTCAAATATTTATTATCTAAGCCCAATTCAGTATTTTACCAAGATGTTAATGAGCAGTTCAAAGACATGATCACAATGTTATGGTTAAAATGACATTGAAACTGTATATTTTCAGTAGTGTATAAATGCTTGCAGTAGCACATGGTTCTTGTCTTATAGTTAATTCAACAAGTTGCAAAGAGTTAATGAAACAGTTCTAAGTCATAAATTAAATTCTGTAATTGCAAAGGAATAAATTAATCAAGTTAAACTAAAGCAGACACAGCTCATAACTGATAAAATAATTTCACAGAATGGTCTGCAAAAGAAAAAGTTGTTAAATACATTCAGTTTTGGTAGTAATACTTTAATATCACTGTATTAACTATGTAAAATTGCATTTTGACTTGTTGTATCAAAAGACTACATAATGTGATAAAAAATACATATCAGTATAAAATGTTTTGAGTATGTTTAAAAACAGAGGGAATTGTTAGATATTATGAATATGAGGCTGAAATCAATTATGTTCTAAATATGCTGAAAGAAAAAGCTTGCTTAAATGCAGAAACAGAGTTTAGTAATATGTGATCAGCAACCATACTAAATGACTGTGGCTTAAAAAAATAAGGAACTTGCTTATGAGTGTATTACACACACACACATCAAGAAAGCTGAACTTCTTACAGACATGACAAGAATGTAATCTGCTTTCACTGGACAACAGGACATGCTTTTCTAAGAAAGTTTAAAAATGTGCTTTTCTAATCCACAAGGCATTTCCTTGAAGACAGTTTACTTATCAGCATTTACAGAACCCACAAGGCATTTTCTTGAAGACAGTTTACAAGGCATTTTCTTGAAGACAGTTTACTTATCAGCATTTGAACAAGAACAGATGTGTTAGCATTTGCGTCATCAAGGCAGTATCTTTCCAAAACCAAGAGGGTGTGAGTTTAACTAAAATATGTATAAAAAGTCTGTATTAAATCTAGTTGTTAGGGGTATAGTAGGGACACATTTGGTGTTCTGAGGTAAATGTTATATCTCTCACATCATCTGTACTATATGAGAAGTAAAGTTGGAACAGTACTTTAAACTGCAACATTTGTCCAGTTTGGTTTATTATAAAAGTTATTGGTTACTGCTCTTAAAGACAGGTGCTGCAAAGTATATTCTCTCATCAGTGTATATTCTGCAAGTTTCTGTATGCAACAGACTGTGAATGCAATTATAACCAGACTTTGATTCCAGCCAGCAAGACTGAGTGTCTTAAGAAGACTTCAAATCCCACAGCAAGAGCAAGCAGTAAGCAGCAGTAAGCAGAGAGAGCTCAATATAATTTTTCAATTCACTGGTAAGACTTTTTTATGACATAATACACAAAATGCAGTTTTTGTTGAATCACACAATAAACATTTGTCATATTTCACATGGTTTTCTTTGAGATACCAGTTAAATATTGTAATAAATTTGCATAATGCCTTAGCCTGCATTTGAACCTACAATCTGCAATTCAAACACAGGGGGAGTGATGGTAAGCCCTGCAGAGGGTCACTTCAGTCAAATTGCAGTAACTAACATTTGTACGTATGTGTAAATCCTAAACAGAAGTATTCCAGTTTATGCAGCTTGCAGTAGTAAAGTGTTATAGATGTCTACAATCCAGAGTGAGACTAGTTCAAGAAATTCACAGTGCCATAAATTCTTCAAGAAAAGGGGGATATCCACTAGCCCAATAGTTCACTGCCTGTTGTGCTTTCCCAGCTTCTCAAGTGACTTTGAAAAATTTCCAGCCATCTGCAACAACAGCCTGATCACCTGTTTTCTTGCTCACTGGTAAGACTTTTTTCTACGTCACATTTTTTAGTATGGTTGCTATTCAATAGTTTGGATATTAGACAGTATGGATATTTTCATGCATAATTTAAGCAAATGTAAAAAATTGCTATGTTGGTATACATAGCACATTAGTAAATGTAAAACCTTATTAGGGCAGGTTGACAGTAAGGCATTATGCAAATGTATTACAATATTTGGCTGGTATCTCAAATAAAACCATGTGAAATATGACAAATGTTTATTGTGTGCTTCAACAAAAACTGCATTTTGTGTATTATGCCATAAAATAATATTGCATCATATTGCTAAAAAAATAGACTGTAAAGACAGATCTGAAGAATTAACTAAGGGTAAAGTGTTTCCATTACATTCTGATGTTAATAGTTATGTCCTGTCACCACATGTGAGTCAAATCAGTTACTGATAGAACCCCTAGTACATTTTGTTACAAAGGAATGTAGTAAACTTCTAAAAGACAGACACAATGAGTTCAGGAAGCTTAGACAAGTTATACATACATCTTTTCAAAAGTGCATAGGAGTTTCAAATTCAGCAGAACAGCTTACTAAAGAATGTCAGAAAGACCATGTAACATCACAGGAAATTCAACAGAAGTTGCAGGATAAAGGAAATAAATTAGCTGAACTGACAAAGACTGGGAACTTTCTGCATACACAGTTAATCTGTGCAAAAGAAATATATTTTATAATATGTTTATGTTTTGAAAATGGTTAAACATACATGGTAGGATGGTAGGATCTGATGTCTGGACAAATCATTCTTAAATGTTTTACTTTCATTCAGTTAAAGCAAGACATCTATCAGTACTACAGTAAAGTAAAGCATATGAATGCCATTCTTAGCACAGTCAAAACGTAAACAAAACTGTTCTAGTGTATAAAAATTAAATGAAAATAGTTAATAGGAGTAAAGATTTAAAGTCACAAGACTGACATGCTTGTATAAAGATATACAGATACAAGACAAACATGCATGTATGTTCTTTTCATCTAAAATATATCTGTTACAATACACAAGAATAACAGGCAGACAACAGCAAATATAAATAATATAAATATAAATGTGTTGGTTAAACTAATATCTATTTTGTTTTTTACAATTTGTTTATAATTATATAGTAACACCAAACAGTTAAAGTTCTCAATTTTAAAAAGAAAATCACAGATGGTATTAGTCAAATAATTTTTGTAAAATTAATGGCAGGACAGTTAAATAGTTAAATAAATAAATAAAAAAATACTGAAATCCATTTAAGCTAATTGTAAAATGATGTCTATTTATGTAGTATAAATGCATAGTTATGCAAATCACAATCATATTAAAGGAAAAATGCCAAAAGAATTAACTATAGTTTACAGAGTATGAAATGTGAGCTCAGACCTTCCTAGACTGAATGAAAAGTTACAGGAACTGCTGGAAAGATAAGATAAACAACAAGACTGATTGCCAGATAAGTAGCTTGAGTTTTTCTAAAGCATCATTGTTATTAAAACATAATTGTTAAAATGTTTACAGGCAACACTATTTGGTAATTGTAATAAAATGTCACAATTGTGCATAGATGTCACTTATAATCTGTTTGCAAGTAAATGTTAAAAGGACTAAAAAAACCTCAGTTGCATCAAGTACAGCCAGCAAATGGGCTATAGTATATATACAGTTCAAATCAATTGTGCAGGAGGGTGTAAATACCTACTAGAGGTAATATACAGTGAAAGCTTTATTTAGTAACCTAATAAAATAAATGTATAACCAAAGTGTTGGGCTGACATACATTCTATTCTCACAGCATAGGGCAGGAAAACAGTGCTGAAGTACTACAGGGGGGGGGCATTTTCTCAGTTTTACACTGACTGTATAAGCAGTACTGCACAAGGGTCTGAAATAAAGCTACAGAAAAAATAAACAACAAGGGTCTGAAATAAAGCTACAGAAAAAAATAAACAACAAGGGTCTGAAATAAAGCTACAGAAAAAATAAACAACAAGGGTCTGAAATAAAGCTACAGAAAAAATAAACAACAAGGGTCTGAAATAAAGCTATAGAAAAAATAAACAATAAGTGTCTGAAATAAAGCTACTGAAAAAAATAAACAACAAGGGTCTGAAATAAAGCTACAGAAAAAAATAAACAACAAGGGTCTAAAATAAAGCTAGAGGAAAAAAATATTTCATTCCTTCTTGACAATACTCTTTTAGGGAAAAAAAACAGGTATTAGTGTATTAGAAATACTGGTAAACTGGATTAAACCTGACAGGATAAGATATTTTACAAGTTGTTAATAGCTATCATAATGGTTATTTTTGTATTGTTTAGAATTAAAATTGTATTTACAACCTGTTAAATTGTAAAGCTATACAAGAGATGATTTAAAATTGCTTTATTAAAGCTATACAAGAGAGAATAAAGATATGCAAAATGCATAAATGTTTCTAATAGCAAGAATGGTCACTATTTCAATATGTTTTTGACAAAACAATGTTGGTATAAAAAAGCATGAATATTTTAATTGCTGAGTATGTAGTTTAAAATAACAGGACATATGCCTTTGGTGCCAGTTCCACTAGATATTTCTAAAGAGACATAAACATTTTCCAAGATTTTGCTCAATATTAATGTTATTAAATTTGTAAGATTAGACTAAATGTACTTTACAGTCTTTGTATGTAGAAATGTAGAAAATTTCTGTACAAATGATAGTCTTTGTATATACAAATGCAGAAAAATTCAGTACAAATGAAATTAGTGTCTAGTAATGAATATGTGTGAAAAAAACATATTTAAAGAAAACAATGGGTCCAGGATACCTACTAGATTGAAATGCATAAATAGCAAACAGTCTGTGTAAATACATACTGATCAGGATACATTGTAATAAGTTCAAAACTAATTTGTCAAGTTGTAATATCACTGGTTTTACCCCAGTAAAATAATTGCTTTCAAATATTTATTATCTAAGCCCAGTTCAGTACTTTACCAAGATGTTAATGGGCAGTTCAAAGACATGACCACAATGTTATGGTTAAAATGACATTAAAACTATATATTTTCAGCAGTGTATAAATGCTTGCAGTATCACATAGTTATTGTCTCATAGTTAATTCAACAGTTGCAAAGAGTTAATGGAACAGTTCTAAGTCATAAATTAAATTCTGTGATTGCAAAAGAATAAATTGATCAACTTAAAAAAAAATAAATAACATTAAAGCAGACACAGCTCATAACTGATAAAATATTTTCACAGAATGGTCTGCAAAAGAAAAAGTTTGAAATACATTCAGTTTTGGTAGTAATACTTAATATCATTGTATTAACTATGTAAAATTGCATTTTGACTTGTATCAAAAGAAGACTATAGGTTTGTTTCTTGTGTTTTCTATATAAAATGTTTTGAGTATGTTTAAAAACAGAGGGAATTGTTAGATTTTATGAATATTAGTCTGAAATTAATTATGTTGTAAATATGCTGAAAGAAAAAGCTTGCTTAAATGCAGAAACAGAGTTTAGTAATATGTGATCAGCAGTCATACTAATTGACCATGGCTTGGAAAAGGAATCTGCTGAATGGACATTTTTCCCTTACAGACTTAAAAAACAGGATGTATGCAAGAGCAAAAATACAAAATCTGCTTTTAAAGAATGGGCATTTTTCCCTTACAGACTCAAAAACAGGATGTATGCAAGAGCAAAAATGCAAAATCTGCTTTTAAAGAACACTGACATGCTTTTCTGCATATAAAAAAATGGACACAATATGTTTCCTAAAACAACAGGATATGTTTATGACACTGTGACAATGTGTTTTCTCAGAAATATGTTTTTCTGTATGAAAAACAGGATATGGCACAAGAACAGATGTTTTTATACAAAGATCCAAATAAAATACAGGATGTTCACACTGTCAGAAAAGCTGATCTCTGACAATGTGTTTTCTCAAAAATATGTTTTTCTGTATAAAAAACAGGATATGCTTATCAGCATTGGCACAAGAACAGATGTTCTTAAACACAGAGCCAAATAGAATACAGAACAATGTGTTTCCTCAAAAATATGTTTTTCTACATGGACATCAGGACACTGTTACAGGATATTCACACTGTCAGAAAAGATGGTCTCTTACAAGACAGTGTTAAACAAGGAAGCTTAGTATTGTTTCTACAGGACTAAAACTGTATATAAAGAGCTGTATACATCCAGTTATGTTAGAGGTATGGTAGGGACACAAGTCCTAAGGTAAATGTTATATCTCTCACATCATCTGTACTATATGAGAAGTAAAGTTGGAACAGTACTTTTAAGCTGCAACGTGGTTCCATTTGGTTTATTATAAAAAGTTATTTGTTACTACCCTCTAAAAGTTGATGCTGCAAAGTATATTCTCTCATCAGTGTATATTCTGCAAGTTTCTGTATGCAACAGACTGTGAATGCAAATATAACCAGACTTTGAATTTTAGCAGAATCCGCCAGCAAGACTGAGTGTCTTAAGAACACTTCAAATCCATCCCACAGCAAGTAAGTTCCAGCAAGCAGAAGCAAGCAAGTAAGAGCCATGTAATTTTTTCATATGGAGTGTGAGCAGTATAAAAGCATTACTCAGTCCTCAGGCAAACAGGGACACACACACAGCAAGTGTGGGATTAGAACACCGACCTAACTACTTTATTACACTACAGTATTATGCAGTTACAGAACGTGCTACCAAGATTACTGGGACACAGCACTCCCAGAGGTGTATCTGTAGATGGGTGACATCATTGGCTTTGCTAGCGGTGGGTATAAGAAATATATTTAGTGTGGGCAGTCTAAAAGCAATTTACAGTCCACTGGCAAAGGGAGACAGACACACAAACATACACACACACACACACACACACACACACACACACACACACACACACACACACACACACACACACACCAGTGGCGGGAACAGAACACCTGCCTATTTACAGATTACTATTACAATACTACATACTTACAAATCGTGCCACACAGACTACACATGTCAAGGCTGTCATTATGACCTTCTGGGAATGCGGACATCAACAGGGATGCTAGCAGTTAAGATGTACATACCTGTAAACCTGTGTGTTTAAAGTAGGAATCCATCCTGACCTGGAGTATGCCCATCTGTGGAATGGATGACTTCTACCACTATACAGGGTTACAATGGCCATGCCATACACAGAGGCGCATAACTGACACAAGGTGTCACTGGGCATGCTCACACACTTAGTAGCACAGGGCTGTTCGGAATGCACTATGTGTCCATCTACACAAGGATATACTGGGCATGCTCATACACTTAGTAGCACTATGTGTCCATCTACACAAGGATATACTGGGCATGCTCATACACTTAGTAGCACAGGGGGCATGCTCACACACTTAGTAGCACAGGGCTGGTCGGAATGCACTACTATGTGTCCATCTACACAAGGATATACAGGGCATGCTCATACTCCTAGTAGCACAGGGCTGACTGGGATGCACTCTGATGCTAAACACGGAAGGCCACAGTGGCCATGCTATTACAGGTAGACATAAAGAACACATTGTAATGGACTCTGGTGTTAGTAGTTGTCATTGTTAGCAGGAACACTGCTCTACATATATTTGACACCGGTCTTTTACACAACATCTGCTGTCATTCTGGGATGACATGGCTGACAGTAGGCAGGCCTTTGTCACATATCACATGCATCCATGATTCAAGGGAGTGGGGATATTATCCAAGTCGCATCTGCCACACAGTGCCATTCCAAGGCAAATGTCCTAAACACAGGTTAACTCCCATACACCTACAGGACAACTGCATTGTTTTCTTATGCTAACCAGTGCTAGATGTGTAGCGTCCATATTCACAGCTGGTCACTGTAGATCCAACAATGGGGAGTACTGACATCTGTGCAGTGAAGAACACCTGGCTGATGGCTCTGTAGTGCACAATAGCACTACCACCATATACCTCAGAAACTAGCACTACTATCATATACCTCAGAACCAGACATGTGTGCCATAACACAGGTACGGACCACTCCAGGTGGTGTACTCACATACATAAAGGCCACTCACATGCACTGACCGGTCCCCCCACAAAAGGCATCACAGATGAGTCATGTGCAGGACACAGTGTCACATGCTGCATTCTAGGATGTAAACCTCAGACACCACCATGCCCTCGGACCACCAACACACATCTATACATGTTGTATGACATAGAAGAGTACACCAACATGTGACCCTTGACCTGTGTACTGTATTAGGCTCTACATCAACTGTAGAGAGTACACATGTACTTACACAGTTGCATCATGTGTTATGCAATGCAATGATACCACTGTCTGTGACCAGGTCAGCTGTACACTTACCAGGGGCCCTCAGTACTTTCCACTATTAGCAGATGACTGTTGCTGTACACCAATACACACCCTCATGTATGGACATGACATACATGTACCTGCCCTGGGTATGTACATGCCACATGCACACACACACACACACACACACACACACACACACACACACACACACACACAACATACCTGTAAATAGCATATTTGTTGTTGTCCTTTGTGCAAACAGGTGGCTACAGCCATTACACACATGCACATGGAATGTAGGTCCATGGCTGCTGAATGCTAACAGTACATAAGGTGTGATATCAATGTTGACAGAGATAACATCTCCTCTGTACTGGTCACCCATCATATCATACAACAGTCCATATGTCATGTATGTCATTACACATATCCACCAATTGCAATGCCTACAAACATGCCCAAATGTCAGGATTGTAGGACCTACACACCTGTACACGTAGTGTTGTGCATTCAGATAACATGTGTGTGCAGTTGCTGATGTATGCAGGTGATGTGTATCCTAGTACATCATGCAGTTGCAATGCAGCCTCAACATTGCCAACTGTATATGGTGATATTCTGAATGTACAGAAAGATGTACCTCAGGTATGGACAGATGTGTGGAAATAACTAAGTGGTGGGGCATCTTTGCAGATGGATGTTTGCTGTGGACAGTTCACAGGTGTGTCACAAGCAGTCCTACAATACCCTGTGTAAACAGTAAGCAATGGTTTCGTTAATTGAAGGACATAGCACACAACTTAGACAGCGGTCAAGGTGACAGCGAAGGTAAATCACTTGACACCTGTTAAAAGTTATGACGTCCCTAGTGCATATATCAGCACTGTTGCCACAGGAAGCATCAGTACAGTTTGTAATGCATGCAACACTGCTGTACGTCTGACATACATAACATGAGCTAGGCAGGTCTGAGATTCACAGTACTGGCATGTGTGCTTGCGTGTGTGTCCATATATGTCACGTATTGTGGGGAATACATCTCAATTGTTACTCACTCTCCTGTACACTAGTGTACACATCTGTACAGACTGCAATGTAGAAAGCAGGACATAGGCAGGGGCGTGTATCTCACACATGTGAGGTATTTGTATGTGCATGACATAGGTGTATTGATTACTGAATGCCACAGTGTGTGTATGTAGGGATGACTGGTCCCTGGGATGAGGATGTATGTTACCATACTGAACTGACAAGATCCCCTCCCACCATCTAGGTGATGCATTCTACTATCTGTGTTGATGTCTCCGATCTTAGGCCATACTGACTACCTGTACATGTGTATTCTCTGTGGTGCATCATGTAGGTGCACAGTACTGTAATGATGATTTGCACATAGGCAGGGGTCCTCAGCTCACTAGTAGCAACTGTGTGCGAGTGTGTGTTACTGTGTCGGTGAATCTCTGAGTGTGTGGGTGTGTTACTTTGTCACTGAATACATGTGTGTCAATACCTGAGTGTGTGGGTGCAGTTGTGTGTTGGCATCCTGTCATGGGAATGTGTATTACTGATTCCTAATGAGGCATCACACTTCCCACTGGCCTCTACCCTTGTAATCAGCTAGACCACTCTCTTACCTCACCACTCCATGTAACTGTACCTGTGATGTCACCCTTTATGGATGTCACATCTTTGGCCACAGTAGCTTAATACACAGCTATCATGCTCTTGGAATGGTAGACATGTTTGTAACGTGAGACATTCTCACTGAAATGTATCAGCTACACAGTGCATGCTGGTATATTCATACATACCTGTGAGTAGTCCACATTGACATATGGGACACTAACTGCAAACACTGACACCCACCGGCACGTGCAATTAGACCCGAAGGAGGACAGTAGAACATCATGACCAACATGCAGTTACTTTTGTTACACAAGACACATACTGTTAACATTATTGGACACCTGTACTACATGGTATATCTGCTGCCTGTCAACAGTCCTCAACAATTGTAAACTACACTTATCTTCCTAGTCTTTTCACTCTGTGCATCAGACCATATGAGCATGTCCCTGCACCGATGGTGTGGATGTCAGGGATGCAGCACAGGCATCATCATATGCACAGGGTGTTAATGTTTGCCAAAGGCCTAGGCTGCACTGTTGTTACACAAGACACATACTATTAACAGTATTGTAAACCTGTACTACATGGTATATCTGCTGCCTGTCAACAGTCCTCAACAATTGTAAACTACACTTATCTTCCTAGTCTGTTCACCCTGTGCATCAGACCATATGAACATGTCCCTGCACCGATGGTGTGGATGTCAGGGATGCGGCACAGGCATCATCATATGCACAGGGTGTTAATGTTTGCCAGAGGCCTAGGCTGCACCATCGGATGACATCATGTGTGTGGGTTTGGGCCTTTGATCTAACTGGGCATGTGTGGATGTTATGCATGTGTGTGTTGAGGTGCCCTACATATGTTTCCAGTGTGTGCGTGTATGTATGCACACAGTTTTGCCATGTGTCTGGCCTACACAGGGGTATTATTGACAGCTGCAGACTGTACAGGTGAGGTTTTACAGTTCACGGTGTCCGGCCACGGACATGTGGCCTGTGCCTGCCAGGGGTTGCATGGGCACTACCAGGCAGAGGTGCAGATTGGGTACTGCCTGATGTCACTTGTCCACAGGAACCGTGTCCCTGTTGGGATCATCCCGGGCCATGTGCACATGGCCTATTGTATTGTGGTGTGGACAGCACAGCACCAGATCCACTGCTGCTGCTACTGCCACTATGGGAGTGGATATGTGAGGTAGCTCGTACACATCGACCTGGCACAGGTGATGTAGCAGGCTTACATCCACGTGCCTTGCCTGGATGTTGTTGTTTAAAGAATGGACAGCAGCCCCCTGTAGCCTCTGATCTTCTTTGTTGCACCATTCAGCATGTGCCTGTGCCTCCATTACAGCCTGAAACATGCATCTGGTGACACCAGCTGCTGACTCTGTCATGCAGGAGCATGTTGGCCAGAGGTCCTCCTACGAGCAGCACTGGCCATGTGCCTGTGTGGGGCACCACCAGTCATTTGGCTGACACCATGGTGTGCAGGCACACCTTCCATAGCACCCACACTTTCCTGTTCCAAGCTACCATGCGCTACTATGGCCACTGGTGATGGGGTATGTGCAGGTATGGGATCTGTGTGCGAGGATGAGGGGGATATAGATGGAATGGCAATCAATGGCACAGTTTCAGCCCCTTACAACTCTGCCTGTGACTCAATCATACGTTCATCATCACTGCTAGAGTATGTGGGGACACTAACATCAGATGTACCGCAGGAGGGCAATGCACCTACTTCACCTGTGAGGGCAGACAAGAACTGTACATTACAATCTATACAACAGACACACACACAGACACACATGCATGTGATAAGACAGAAGGCATGCAACATGCATGTGATACGGCAGACGGCATGCAGCGCAGACAATAATAGTGGTAGTTATCATACATCTCTGGGTTCCACTCAACAGCATGCATGTGTCATAGCAGATGGCATGCAAATTACACAATCATAGTAGTAGTTAGCATACATCCCTGTGTTACACCATGTGGACCAGAACAGGTTAACAGTACACCTGCCTGATGTGTGGCATATGACCTTCACAATCACATGTAGTATGACATGTGATCGGCTGACGTGTGCAATGACATGCATACATGTTTAAAACAATGGTGTCCTGTCAAATATGCAGTGGGGCAATGGTGTACCAATGCAGTGTTGTCTGTCCACCCTACAGATATACTGCACATTTAGCTGATGTGCATGGACATTGCAGGGAATCATGAGGTGTCTTTAGTGCTATACAGTGTGAGTTATAGACAGGGTTCATAGCCATGACTGTGTTCAGATACAATACATATATACTGTGGAATGTGACCCACATCACTGAGGTGTATACACACTAAACCATGATGTGGAAGTTGTGACACAGGTCACTGATGGGTATACGGATGACACCCCTGCACATATGCAACCATATTGCTGCTGCCTGGCAACTATGGCCAGACATGGCGAACATGTTGGTACACCATGTCCCACATGACATCTGTGTACCACACACACACACACACACACACACACACACACACACACACACACACACACACACACACACACACACACACACACAAGGAGCAAGTATGATATTGATGTCCAACACCAGCAAGGGGAATGTACTGTATCTGTGGGCTGATGTGGATACTGTACAGGTGACTGCTGTCATGTCACGACACCCTCAAGATGTTCAACACATCCTATGTGGTGGATTGATGTTATGCCTACACAAGATGTGCACAGGCCTGTAGGATGTCTAGTGTTCCACATCTACAATATGACCATTATACAAAGGCCATAGTTGAACCATGTGTAGCCATTGTATGACAGGGTGTACACACAAGCACAACACATCTACTGTATGTGTTGCTCCATGTCTCCGGCCATCCTCCATGGCCATGTGTGTACGTGTTGTCCAAATTATTGTGACGGGCATCTATTTCACATGTCTGTGTTGTCCCATATGACATATATGTTTGACTGACAACAGGGTTATGCAGATAAAAGGTGGTATGTGGGATATGTTTTCAGGTTAGGTAGGCAGTGTTGCAGCCAGGCCACTAGATGTCATGGACATATCAAGATAGCACATCACATTGTGTGACATTCATGGCAGGGCTATGATCCACACCAGTGAATCCTGTGTGCTGGCCATACTCCAGCCCACTGTGTAGTACTGTTTGTATTCACCACATGTGTAGATCTGATCTGTAGTATGCCCCTAAAGTGAACAGCACCTCTACCATTGTATGCACAGTTGTCCACACATCTGGCAATGACAGTTTGTGAGGATTCATTTCTGTGAGATGATCCACATAGTTTGCAAGTGTTGCACATGGGTAGTCATTGTGATGCATTGCAGGTCCGACCTGTATATTGTGACAGGACCATACATTATGTGTACATGTTGTAAATGGCCACATGACAGATAGATTTGTGCATTACGATTCCTGATAAATAATAACACTCTCACCTGCAATGGGCTGCTGTCGCAGCAGAATGCCAGAGGTACCTAAATAGGAGTGACATAGCAGTATGAGCATAATCCACCCCTGTATAATGGCTACAGGGTGCAATGTATATAACACATACACCACTACATTAGACTGTACTATGGTGTATGCACACGTGTGCATAAACAGAGTAGCATACTATAGTATGCGATATGTGTGTATACATGCCTTGCATATGCTGTTACATTACATATTGTACAGTGACACATGCAACTAAATGGAATATAGTTGTTATAGGTGCAGTACTGACTTACCAGGCAACTCCAGGCTCAGTGGTTGAGAGGCACCCACCTCCACAATATCGGCTAAGGCTTGTGGATATTGTTCTGCAGGTGTCCCCAGGTTGGCCAGTAGCTCCTCGGTACGTGTGAGTGGGGGCTGGGTTGTTGGTCCATCACCTGTTGCACCTTTTTCCCTGGTGATTGCATTCACATGCTGTTTTGCCCCATTTAATGAGGTCTGTACAGTGTCTGCGCACCTGCTGTTATGTGCGGTTGTGGCCACCAACATCATTAACCCTCCTGCAAAGTTCCATCCACAGGGCATCCCACTGCTGTACATCCTGTGGCACATGGCTGAACAGGATATCATGATTGCCGAGTAGGTATGGGATGAGGGCCTCATGCGGCATACCTGGAAGACATAAGGATGGAGACAGGTCACAGTAATTCACAGAGACCTACAGAGCTACAGCTGAACATACATGTGTATCGCATTTATTAAGTTTAAATAGTTGTATTTGCAAACCTACATGACACTGATGTGTTTGTGTCACACACGTGACACTCAATGTTGAATGGATATTATCACCATATATGTGTGTGTGTCACCTGATTACATTGCTCATACTCCATGTGGATGCTGTCTTGATGTGGGCATGTCTGTTTGCCTGTACTGGTGTTTCTACCTATCAGCACATGGCTGGATGTGTCCACATTAATGCAGTCGACCTTGATGCTGTGTTTATGTCACATATAAGGACTTACACTGCCCTAACAGACATGACCTGTGACCCTGTAGACTTGCTCACATAAGGTTTTACATGTATGTGTTCTGCCATATACTTCTACACGGCACTGTACAGCAATTCAACATCCTGCCATGTATCACCTGTGTTGCACATGTGATACACATGGGATACTGGCTAGGCAGATGGTATTTGCAGGGATGGATATCAAATATAGCATGTACAGTCAACTAGTGGGCTATATGCCATGGGCCATGTATGAATCTAGGATGAAAGGTTACCTGGCAGTAGCTGACAGGTTGGTCTGTGGGGCCAGGTGGAGCAGTGCCACATTACTGATCCACAGGGTTAATGATACATTTACCATGCATTACCATGCTGTCATCACACCATGTCTGAGAGGGGAGCGATGTGGAGCTTTGATGGACAGGAATGCATAGTATGGCAGGACTATGTAAAGTGTATGGGACAAGGATCTGTCCAGCATGTGGAAGGTGGATGTTCATGAAGTATGCGTTTGAGATCAGGATGAGTACGTGTAGCATGTCCAACATCACTGGGTTGGACATGGATTTATTCAGGGTATGTATCATGCTACATAGTGGAGATGGGGAATGGGAAGGCTGGTGTAGGCCATCTGCACATGGCCAATACCCCTTAAAGGAAATATGTGATCTGATATGGGTCACTTGAGTGTTGTGTATGGCTTGACAATGATCTCTAATTGCATGGATGGCACCCTATCATTATTAGGGTTGCCACATATGACTACCTGACAGGTGTGGTGATGTAGCTATCACAGGATAGATAATTGCCCAGCTGCATCCCTCACACTCAAGTGTCCATTATGTTGACTGCTGCCTAGGTGGTAGTTCATGGGTACAGGGTTATTAACATAGGGGTGACAATGCAATATGTAACTGTCAGATTGTGGCCATATGTCACACACACCTCACCCACAAAGCCCCTTCTGTATGTTGTGCACAACACTCCTGAATCAGCTATTGCTCCTAGGTCATAGTCATTCACATACTTCTATAGGCAGATGCCTTCTGTTTGTCTGTGAGGTATGGACTACAATGAGGGGGAATACAATTCATTATCCCTGATATACTGTAGCTGCCACTGGTGTGATGAGCATGTATTATTCAGACAGCTTCTGTAGTGTTGGTTCTGCCAGCAGTCCTGTTGCAAAACACTCCTGTGACATAGGAATGTACATCTAGTATACCGAGTGTAGGTGGTACACAGTATGGGTGATGATGTCCTATGACCTGGCAAGGTTATGATATGCAGTGTGACATCAATCATACTGTCATCTACATCTGTACTGCTGACATCAATTAATTGATCAAGGTTCATGGCCTTCCAGACCAGACTCAGCAGGGTAGTAGTAAAGTACTTCCCATTATCAGTGGTGTCTCCTCCTTTGTGGGTTGTGATACCTGTTGGTATGCACCATTCAGTATGTACACAACCTGACATGGAGCTATGTTTTACATGATATGTACGTGGAGAGCATCTTGTTTTGCCGTATGTGTATGATACAACCTGTGATGTGGACAGGTCACATGCAGCCTGAGTGCAGCTTGTACCTGCATAGTTGTGGCTACAGGGGCCCTGTGGTGTACATGGATATATGCTTTTGTACCTGTTGGGGGTAGGGGGCCATGTGTTTATGTTATCCAAGACCCTATCTGGATTGCTTATTCATGCTAAGCACGTGTTCAGGACTTGCAAGCACTACGTAAGCTAATAATTGCTATAGCACTCAATCTTCCTCATTACATAGAGGTAAGGGTGAACAGGTTTTGTACATACTTCTCTCACTTGCTTAGAGTAAATTAGCTCTTGTACTCACTTTCCTCACTTATCTAGGTGAAAGTAGCTCTATATTCAGGCATGTCCAAGAGTTAACTGCCAGTGTTCTTACCTGTCTATCTGATGAATCAGGACATCTTGAGGCAATGTACACATTGCCTCATGTACACAGACAAGCCTATCCACCTACCACCCAACACTACAACCTGTGAGCAAACTTTTTTCAGGTTCCAGGTTTTTTTTGTTTCGCTTACATCTCCTTTCAGAGGATGCACTCATCTAGCCAAACTGGAGGTAAATGTCTCTCCAACCAAGCCTGACCCTGACTGTCATTTGGAGAAGGTAAATATTCGCACCACACCACACTCATCACATAGTCTCACTGAATCTACCCCACCATTAACTGGGAAAACTACTCGTGTACCAACACATTAGCTCAACGCTTGCTGGAATTCATAAACATCAATGCCCTGACTCAACATATACACACACCCACCAGAGGCAACAATATCCTAGACCTAGGCATTACCAACATGAGTGACTGGTGCTCCACACTTGAAGCCAAATTCTCATTGGTCTGATCAGACCATGAGCTGAACATCATTGATATCCACATCCTGCCCCCACCCCCCATTAAGGGAACCAAAATATAATATGTTTACAAAGCCAACTACATGCTTCTTAAGACACATGTGGTGAACATCATGACACCCATGCAGATGGACAGTACTGTTACAACTGCTGAATACTACACAAATGCACTCTATAAGGACTTACACGAGTGCATGGCTTGTGCTATCCCAAACAGAACCAGGATGCTATACTCCTAATTAAGGAAACCAATCTGGTGGTCCCCTGCCATAAACAAACTGTACTACAGGAGGAATACACTGTTGCAAACGAGAGTACAATCACATGCATGGAGGAGCTCCCTGGCCAGCCTCAGTAAGAAAGTGATATCCCTTATAAGATCCTCCAAACTAGCTACAAAAACTAAAATGCCACTAATACCAACAACAACCACAAAGCATTCTATAGCTATGTCACATATCTTGATGTCAACAACCAGATCTGCTCTGAGTTACAGCACAAAGGCACGAACATTACAGAAACAACTGATATTGGCAACATCCTGGCAGATAGGTTCAGTGCTACCTTTCCCCCCTCCCTCTCAAAACTGCACACTCTAAAGGCAATATCACATCATCCATGAGACCGCACAACATCCCAGGCTGTGTTTTACATGAACTTCAGAACGTATTGTCTCCCCACCTACGCACCATGTTCAATAATAGCCTCACATTGGGCATAGTGCCCCCTGAATTGCACACAGCAACAGTTATCCCACTCCACAAAGGTGGCACAACAATGGACCACGGGACCTATTTTCCTATAGGCCTGATTAGCCTGGTCTGCAAGGCTATGGTGCACATTATGGATCTCAGTCACAGAGACATTGGGTACCTCCAAACCTTTGACCCCTCCCTGTTTGGCATTGTTAAGGGTGGACCATGCATCCTAAACCTGGTGGACTTCTTAGAGACAGTTACCAAGGCATTAGATGAGGGTAAGGAGGTCCACACAGCCTACCTACATCTCTCATAGGCTTTCAACACCATTCCTCCTTCTGGTATTATCAACATACCCATCCGCCTGAACATTAACCCCTACGTAATGTGATGGTTTGCAAAGTGGCTCATGGACAGAACCCACACAGTGGGAGTTGCATACCCTAGGTCTGACTGTATACCAGTTACAAGTGGCGCCCCCCAGGGCTCAGTCCTAAGACCCCTCATGTTCGGTATATACTTCTCTGATGTACAGTCAAGCACAGGAGGGCTTTGGCTGAAAAGGTTTGCAGACGACTGCAAACTAGGGGACATGATTGTTTCCCCAGCTGTTACAGACACCCTCTGGAAGGGTCGCACTGAGACGGATACCTGGTGTTAATATCATGGCGTCAAGCTGAATGCCTAAAAGTACATAGTCAACCCCTTTGGATATAACTAATTACCCATGGACTACCACGTAGGTGCTAGTCCCCTACATACAGAAAAGGTAATAAGGGATCCGGGAACCCCAGTAGATAGGATTCTCTCCTTCAATACCCATAATGACAAGGTGGTTAGAATATCCTTCTACATGGCCCCCCCTAATCTCAAATGGGTTCGCATCCAGATCAAAGGAAGCCATTGTGACTCATGACATATTAGACCCATTAAATGATACAACACCCCATTTGGGATATACCTTACAAGACAACTGCAACACCTTGGTAGACCACACCAGTACCACACCAAGAGGATTACTGACCTCAAACAGATGATCTATGCAGCCCAACCTAAGAAACTCCAGCTGTACTCCGTTGCATACAGCATACTCACAGGTGATCTCTGCTTGACATACAAGGCCCATGTCCAACCCTGTATTGCTGGATATGCTCCACCTAAATAGAGGCCCCTGAGAGCCACATGCTCTAGGGATATACACCTAATCACAACAATGAGTAGGAAGTGCTGGACGGATAGATTCCTGACCCGGACACTCCCCATGCTTTGGAACACGATTCCAATGTACATCAGGCAGGGCCCCTCACTAGCACTCTTCAAGGGAAAACTTGACGTGTGGATGGGAGACAGACATGTACCCCAGGGATCACTGCAGTGGCTCTGCTGGACAGAGGTACAGGGAACTAATGGCTCTGCCATTCAGAGGCACAGGGAACCAACCTATGGGGGTGGCGAAAGCCAACACACTCTATCTAGGCTTACAAATACCCTTGGTAAGACAGCCTAGTATCTACCTTTGCACATATTACATGTCTTATGTGCATGGATAGTTAACTAGCTCTTCCATTTTATTTTGCTATCATGCTGATAAACTGTTGGGTGACTAAAAGACATATGCATCCTGTTATTGTGTATTGTAAATGCCAATAGATATAACTAATGTTTGCCTAACATTACAGTAATGCTATGTAGCTTGTAATACATATCTGCCTACAATACTGTACATTACACAATTACTGGCACAATATCCCACAATGCAAATCATAATTGCACAGTGGCCCAAACTTCCACATGTTATTCTCTGTAATACACCCATACACATGGCTACAGTTACAATATATCAGCATATACTATCCCCTGTTATAGCACATACTTGGACCAGCCCTGCCACTAACATTGGCTGGTGAAGAGTATTTCTGTTCACAGCCCTTATATAGCATCCCTTGTGGTGTATGCAGTGTTTGCCTTGTGACCTACAGCAGTACACACAGATACTACAAGCATTACTATGCTCAACAATACATCACTACAAGATAACTGTTTCCACTATATGGATTGTGTGCACTTTAAATACTACAGAAAGGTACTACATACACAAACATAATGACTGTTCTACATACCTTATTAGTAAGCTGAGGTGTCGTTAACTGTTGATTCAATCATTTGCAGTTTGTGTTTCAATGTTCTTTGTAACGTTCCGCTGGTATATACGGATGGTTTGAATGTGTGATAACACATCCTTTTCTAGTTACATATCAGTAACATGTGAACTGGGTCTATATGCAAAGTCTTTGCCATCTTTAAGTAACACAGCCACCACAGCTTTCTTCCAAGATGTTGGTGCTTTCCCACTTATTAAAATGTCCAGATTTTTATCACTTTTGTCATTCTAATTTCCAAACTTCAACAGGAGTACAATCTGTTCCTGGAGACTTTCCTGAAAATTGATTATACATCAAGATCTCCTGTTTTAGCTGTTTAGTTTTTGAACCTCATCTACTGGCATAATTAAGTCTTTTGTAAATATTTCCATTTGTACTCTTTCTTGATTTCCACGTCTCTGCTTCATACATATTTTCGTAAAATTTCTGGAATATGTCTAATATTTCTAAGGATCTCTGGTTATTTTTCTTGTTATAGGTTCCCTATATTTGGTGACAACCCTTTCAGCATTCTGTCCACCAATTGCTTCAAAGTAGTTAATTAGATGCACATCAGCTGTGCAGCTACTCCATTAGCCGATAGCATGGCAACAGTGGTGTATAAACGAGTACTCATTTTGGGTGTTGTCCGTTTGCCTTACTTTAGAGGAAGACGGCCTGTATGTGTTGTTTGCGATATATTTCAATAGCTATATGGAGACACACAGAGATATATTAGCTTCATGACTCCCATGGACTGTAATGGCTAGACAATTTAGTTCTACATGTGAGTACAGCTGTTATATTTCAGAACATTGCTACTTATGCAGGGTTTGTTTGTACCTGATACTTCTGCAGATGTTTAAGTCTGGCAAGAATGTTTGGCCAGCTCAAGGCCATATGGCTATGCATGAACTGTTATGTGGTGTACAGTGTGCTCACCAGACGTCCTTGATTTGGTGTACAAGTGTAACATACTGTGCTGTTACTCACTAATTGCTAACACATCCTGGTGTACACACAACCCTCTGAAACGGGATTAGTGCAAACAAACCCTGTAACATCAGCAGCTGTTCCATTGTATAACAGCAGCTATTTCACATAGGGCCATGTTAGTGTGTCTCTGACAAGGTATGTTAAGGCTTCTGCAGTTGTCGTACAGTGAGTGAATGATTTGTGATGTTATTACAGTTTGTATTGTAATATGTTTGGGTGTGGGGGTGATGTTGGTGGGTGTGCATAGCAGATGCAGGTGTGTAGGAACTGCTTTTATACATAATCACTATGTGTGTGAGGGTTCCTTCCCTATTTGAACACCTATCCTTTTGTAGACTAATACAATGGTAATTGCAGGCTGATTCATTAAGGCACTGATATGTGGTTCCTGTATAGCACGCAGGTGATGTTAGTCCTTGAATCCCTTCAGTAATACATCTGAATGTAATAAAGTGTTGCTACATGAAAGCTGTGTATTTCTGTCTTAGGTATTTGCAGTCATCGTAGTTGTGTTGGTGACTGACCCTCTTTGGCTAGGGTTGCCACCTTTTCATATGGCCATAGTGGGACCTTTTCGGGACACACATCAGAATTTACAGGCTGACACAAACCCACGGTCAGTACAAGGGATAGAACTTTCCTTTCTCGCCTAAATATAAGCTTATTCTTGTAGCAGTTTAGTTGCTTATCCTGTTTCCTGTAACATGTAGGTAGTTTAGATACAGAAATAACTATTGTATGCAACTATTACAGTACATATGGGACATAATTATGTCCTACAATCCCAGAACATTTGCCACGTTTAATATATTTGGTCAGGACACAACCACCCAAAGAGGGAGTGTCCCTCGCAAAGTGGGGCTGGTGGTAACACTGTCATTGGCTCATGTCCATGGCACATATTTGTAATAGTGTTTAGGCATATACTCTCCATATCCTTTGTTCATAAAGGTTGGTAGTGGCGGAATGTGTGATTGTTATGATCCATGTTATACACATATATGAACACTTCAACCGCTGTATACGGGATACCCATGGAATCCCAAAATCACAGAGATCCGGCGCACACAGTACCAGGACCAGACTTCCATACACCACATTACCGACAGTGACAGTCACTCGCGAAAGTAACACGGACATGGAACACACACATGCACACACAGACACACTGCTACTCAATGCATCCAAACAAACCATCCTACACTACGTATGAGCAGGTGGCCAAGCCCCCTTACACCCCCCATGTAGGTATCTGCACCCCCCACACCACCCCTTACTTTAATGTTCTACCTCCTAGGTCACGCAAACAGACACACAAAGCTAACCCACACCCACACATTACAGTCCCCCAAGAACACACACTACACACAGAACACACACTTACACACACTACAGCCCTAAGAAACACACTTACACACAGTAACCTACCTGAACCACAACACCAGAAGCACTGACTAACTGTCCCTTAACATCGTGATTTTACACCTCACGCATCTGGTGTTTCGGTACTGTGTTCTTTCGGACCTTAAGCCTTGGGATTACGTGCGTCGGTATGTGGTAGGTATCCCATTTATACGTACCTCCATGGTTATGTAGATGTTGTTAACCTATCTATATGTCTACATATATATGTATATCCCCATATATTGACATATCTCTCTCTCTCTCTCTCTCTCTCTCTCTCTCTATATATATATATATATATATATATATATATATATATATATATATATATATATATATATATATATATATATATATATATATATATATATATATATATATATATATATATATATATATATATATATATATATATATATATATATATATATATATATATATATATATATATATATATATATATATATATATATATATATATATATATATATATATATAATATACACCTTTCAATGGGTACATGCCGGTTTGTCCTATTTCAACACATTCCTACCTTTTGTGTTTTATCCTGTCAGTATACATGACTGCCATTGGTAGAGCTCAGGTAGCTTAGTGGTATGTTATTGTGATGAATGTGTACATGGCTGCGTGTTCTAATCCTTGCAGTGATATCTTACCTCTCAGAGCAGGCACTGGTAGTGCAAGGGTGATTAATGCACATTTCAGTGGTTGTGTGTTCCACATGTTTATTATTCTGTGGAGAACTACCTATATATGCAAGCTGTGTTTAAGGTATACTATGTAACATGTAAACATCTGTGAAGATTCCTGTCAGGGATACTCCCCATTATTTGGAACAACATCCCTGATTACATTATACAAAACCCCTCACTAACACTCCAGGGTATCCTTGCAGAGTGGGTGGTGAACAGTGGCTACACCCCAGGGATCCCACAATTGGCTCTGCTCCACAGAGGGACAGTTAGTTAATCAATGGGGTGGCGACAGAAGACACGTTTTACCTATGCTTATGAGTGGCCTCAGCAGTTGAGCATGTACCTACCTATGTATCTATGAACCTGTACATACAGTATGGACACATAACGATAGCTTAATTTACTGTTTAGGTATTGACTTACCTTGTGCCAATGGCAGTTGTGTGTACAATAGTTGAGGGCTACTTATGTAGGATGCACACAGTAGACCACCTATACATGACAATTTACAGATGGTCGTGTGTATGTGCCATCCATGTTTGCTGTGTGTGCAGGTGGAGAAGGGTGTCAGTCCATGAGTGCCTACACTGTCAGTGTGTGTGTGTGCTATACGTTCCCTCTTTGCCAAGGCATAGGCATACTGGGCATGCCTCCATCTGCCTACTGGGAAAAGCACAGTGTGTTCGTGCTCAGAGTCCCCCTGTGCCTGTGGGTCCCTTGGCAATGGTGGTGGGCTGTGAGGGCCTTCATCATTCTGTCCCTGCTGCAGCTGTTTCCACAGGATCATATTGTGTAGCATGGCACATACTATGAAGATGTGGGCACACGTTCCTGGAGAGTACTGCAAGGCTCCACCAGATATGTCCAAGCAATGGAACCATGATTTCAGCATCCCAAACATGTGCTCTATGATGATTCTGGTTTCTGCGTGTGCCTCATTATGGCATTCTTGCGTGGATGTGTGTGCATTTCTGATGGGAGTCATCATCCACGGTTCCAGTGCATAGCCAGCATCCCCCACCAGGTGGCCATATGGGATGTCCCCCCTGGCAAATACCTGATACAGCTGTGAGGCATGTCAGATGTGGGAGTCGTGATAGCTTCCAGGGCTGCAAGCACACACATCCATGATAATGCCCTGGGCATTGCGCACAACCTGGCAGTTGATGGAGGGGAATCTCTTGCAGTTTATGTAGCACCTACCCTGCTCACCGGGTGGTGACTTGATGTGTATGTGCGTGCAGTCTATTGCACCCAGTACCTCCGGGTAGTCTGCCACACGGTGGAAGAGACGCATATTACTGGCCAACTCCTCCTGCTTTCGGGGGAAGTATATGTGCTCATTGGCATGTGGTAACATGGCATCCAGGAACTGGTGGTGTACCCTTGATGCTGATGCCTATGAGATCCCCATGATATCCCCAGTTGGCCTTTGGAAGGTACCTGTGGCTAGTATTCTCAAGCTTACACATACCTTTGTGTCCACTGGGATGGGTTCCCCTCTGTTACTTCTGGCTCTGAGGCATGGCCAGCACAGCTCAACAAATTGCTGTATGATGTCCATGTCCACCCTGTAATGCTCTACTATCTCCAGATCATGTAGCCCCTGGTAGGTTACCCTGGGTCTGAACACTCATCTCCTCCTCCAGTGCCTGAGATGGTTGTCAGCATAATTCTCCACTCCACCGTCAGTCTCCAACACATGCTAGTGAATCAAAGCTATGGCGGCCCCTAACATGTACATATTAAAAGTTCCCCATCTGTATACACCAATGGTGCAGAGTGTCTGGGAAAACACAAGTGTGTGTGTGGGGCTTTCACACCTTATACTATTGTCCAATGGATGATGCTGGTGTAATTGGGTGTGTTTGTGCTATTCCAGCTGCAAGGTATCTTAATTATTGGTTTTACAGCAGGTACGCTTTTGTGGGGCCTTTGGTGTTGACTTACGCTTGTCTGCCGTGATTCATCTATTGCCCTTTACTTCAATTTTCAACCCAGTTCCTCTCCCATTGTCAGGCATGCATCCAGCTGCTGCCTTTCTTGTTTTGTACTTTCACAACCCAGGGTTGTGTTGGGAAATGTTTTATGTAGCTGATCTACTACAAGTTTGCTTTGTTCTGCTGTGACAGTTCTCTTTTCTTTGCTGTACATTACCTTCCCTTTCCTGTTCTGCAGGTAGCTGCTAGCAGCCTTGTTAGCTGTTGTCTATGGCCCACTGTGAGTTTCTAGGTGTTAATTACTCATTTGTACTCCAATTACCATGCTGCAGCATTTCCTTATTGTCTTCCCGTATCCTTCCTGTTTCAGCTGTGGTGCGTGCCGTGCACAGCCATTTACTGTGTTTCATGTGCGTTTTCATCCACGTTCACATGAACTTTCAGTTACCTTGTGTGCTTTCAGCTAAGCAAAGCTATAGCTACTTCCACACCCCTGTCCTGCGGCTTTGCTTAGCAACACGCAACACGGATTAGCAATGATCCAATGTGCTTATAGCTACAGTGGCGTGCACCTCTTTTGATGTCATGTTTACCTCCAGGCCACTCCTTGGTGTTGTACCACTATGCCGTGTGGTACATCCTTACACCGGCGGGGCATTTGTGATTCAGTATTACTTGACTCATTTGCATGGCATTGACTGCTAATTCCTGGTTATCGCATGGAACACTGTCACAAACCCTTAGCAACCCTTGCACCATGGTTGTGGTGTAGCATACATGCCATTGACTATTATGGGGATATAATGAATTGTGTTACATTGCAGTTTTATGACATCTAAATAGATTTTCCTTGTTATCCTGTTTGCGCACAGATGCACTGCGGTTTTACTTTGCGTTGGTGTGGCCATGACATTAAATGTTATTTTTTATATGTTGTGCATGTTGTTTTATGCCATTGGCTATATATTTAGCCACTGGCATATATTAACATTATAATACGTAAGTCTGGTCCGCTTTCTTGGCTCTGATTTTATGTTTGACAAAATGTAAACCTTTTTTTGGTTTACATTTCTACATGCTTACGCTACACCTGCACCACTTCATGAATCGCTATATACCTTCATTTGCATGCTACCGTTCTGCGCATGCGGTAATTAGCATACATGCGTCAGGAGCTGCACAGCTCTGCCATACACTGGTAGTGCACGTGGAAACAGCTCTTACCTGAATCGCTCGGCGGCCATATTTGGCGCTAGATCTCCGACACTACTCCAGCACATGCCGCAATCTTCATGAATCCCGGGGACTGTGTTTACTGTGAGTTATAAAAATCAGTTTAAGACCTAGAACCTAAAAAATACTAACACTATAAAAATAGTTTGTGTTGAAGAGTTTGCCATTTATACTTATTTCATAACCCCTATGGCTCCAGAAATATGAACATTTGTTTGAAATGTGAGGTCATAATTTGATACTGTCAAAAGGCTTAAGCTCTGCCCATTGGAAGTTGCAGTGAAAACTTCCTGAGCTCCATTGGAGTGAATGTGTTAAAAGGGCCAATAAAACACATCTTAGAGCAAAACAGTTCAATTCTATGAGACATAAACTTTATTAGTTCTAGTTCACACGTTTTACAGTTTTGAGTAATGTGTAAGTTGAACAATATCAACATATTCAGGTGACCAAAAATCAATTAATCCAACACTTTCAGTCAAACTAATTATATTTTTAGCTAGAGAAAAGAAGAAATCATCTGACAGTATGAAACCAGTCAATTATCTTAGCAAATAACTTGTTGTGACTAGCAGTTGACATACTCAGGTATACTAAAGAGAAACAACAGTATATAATAAGTAATTGAATTTTGAGGCAATTTTCATAAACAAGCCATATTACTTGAAAACATATGTATAACAGGAGCATTTTAAGGTTTTACCAACATGAATATCCACTGCCACTAACTTAAGATCTTTGTCTTCATTCATAGGAGTTTCATACAGCAGAGCAGTATTGGCTTTAACTAAACTGAATATTTATAAAGTGATTCATTTAACAAGATCACAAAAACACTTGCATTCCAACTTATCTTCAGATAAGTCCAGTCAATTTTTAGAATAGGAAGAATGGAAAAAGATGAAAAACAATGCCTTGACTGCAGTATAAGATCCAAAGAAACCAAACTATTTCCATTATCTACAAAAAGGTGACTTCCTCTACTCAAAAGGCCTGTGGCATAACATAGTTATATGGTTCATATAACCATAGGTTATAGAAGAAGGGCAGGTAATAGGAATGGCAAACAAAGGTCAAGGATGTTAAAGAAAAACAGGCCTGGGTCAAGTCCATCCCCACTCATTAGGTAACAAAAACAACATTATTAGCAGAAGAAGAAAAGTTAACAATATTACGGCCTCATAAAATTTATGTAGATATCCCACACTACTATAGCCTAACATTATAAACCTAAAAAAGAAAAACTTCAACATCTTTTATAGAGTCTGTTTAAACATGCTAGTGTGAAAAATGAAAGGCAAAATATCAGTGCTGAAAATATGACGAGAAGGTAATTTCAGGCATGAGGTAATGATGCATATTAATTCTGCGTGCATGCTTCAACATTTATAAATATATTAACTAATTTTAATGTAACTCAGTTTAAATGCAGGTTAAATTAACACTTATTCTAAATCTAATAAATCCAAACCAGCCCAGAATTTGAAAATGTTGAAACACCGGTTATTCTAAAACTGTGTTGATGTGTGGCTGAATGTTACATAATTTCAAACATGTGATACTAGTACTGTGCAGTGAAAAAAAGGTTAACCTCAAAAATATCAATTAGGACCCAAGAGGGAAAAAGAAGATTAGCTGAATCATGCAATTTTAATGAAATAATACACATGGTATTTGGGTTTAGGCCTACCTAAAGACATATGGCAAACAATTTAAACTATGAATATTTTAGAAACCTTACCAATTATTTACAAAACACACAATGCATGATGAATGAACATGAATCTATAGCATACCCAGTTTATATCCTAATTAACTGCTCTATCACATAATCAACTGTTCTAACTCTTTGGAAAAAATTCTATACAATTCCTATACACAAATGTGGCAATTCCTTAGAACTCTCAAACTTCCGACCAGTTGCTATACTTTCTCCCCTCTCCAAAGTCCTAGAACACTGTGTACACAAACAAACTATGGCACACCTCCTACAACACAATCTGATCACCCCTATCCAACATGGCTTTCGTCCCCACCATATCACGTCCGCTGCTCTGATCTCCTTCATCAATACCATCTCCCTAGCCAGAGACAACAACAAACTAATTTCTTGTCTATTCTTAGATCTGTCCAAAGCCTTTGACACTGTCTCTCCTCCAATCCTTCTCTCAAAACTCTTTCAACTTAATCTTTCCCCAACGACTATTTCTTGGTTTAGCAGCTACCTCTCAGACTGGCACCAATCTGTCAATTGGCTCTCTGCTCACTCTCCCTTTCTCCCTATTAAAACAGGTGCCCCACAGGGCTCCATCCTTGGACCCCTCCTTTTTAACATCTTTACCAGTGAACTCCACAACTCCTGTCCCCAATCATCCCTCACACAGTACGCAGATGACTCTACCATTATATCTATAGCTGATAACCCAACTGAACTACTAACCCTCACACAAACATCATTTAACCACACTGAAACTTGGCTAACTCAACACCACCTCATATTTAACCCCCCCAAAAAAACAAAACTGCTACTCTTTCTCCCAAAATCCCACTCCTCACTTAAATCCTCCTTCACCATCTCTTCACTCAACAACACCATAATAGCTCCAGAAACCCATACCAAGCTCCTCAGAGTAATCATAGACAACCAGCTGAAATTTCACCTTCACATTCACTACAGTATAAAGAAAACCCATAAAAAGCTTGGTCTTCTTTATAGAAATAAAAAATTCTCACTCCTGAAACTAGAATAACTCTAGCCAATGCCTACATCCTCCCCAACCTCTTCTATAGTGCACAAATCAATGCTAACCTCCAGTCTACACTTCTCTCCAAACTTGAATCTATCTAAAACAAAGTGGCTAAATTTGCTGCAAACTTACCACCCAACTCTCACCACTGTCTGGCCCTCAAGTCACTACACTGGCTTGAGTTTCCAAACCACCTCAGACTTACCCAACTATTCATTATCCACTCCGTTCTCAACAAACCATCCTCCTGTCCAAGTCTCTCTTTACTAGTCTCTCTCTACACTCCCACTCAATCACTTAGGAGCTCAGATCAACATCTGTTACAAATTTACAAACCTAACAAATGTGCAGGACAGAACTTATACAGCTACTGTCCAGCCATCCTCTGGCACAAGCTTCCCTTGACTCTAAGAAGCCTACCCCAGACCCACACTTTCAAGATCTCTCTTAAACACTACCTTACCCACCTCACAACTTGCCCCTGGAACCTCACCCCTTGAACCTAGTACACATCTTGGTCTCTTCACACCTCTCTCACCCTCCCTTCATCACCCTACTATCCATCTCATCCTCCCTCCCTACTACCTATCAACCCCCCTCTTCCCCAAACACCTCCTTCCACCCACCCTCTGCCTTTATAACTCAAGGTCTGCTCTCTCCTGCCTACCTACCTCTTGTCAGTAAGTACATAACCTTTCCCAACTCTTCACAGGCTACCTATTTCATACTAGGACCCTCACAATTGCTAATCCATAAACCTATCAACTCATAAGCACCCCTCTACACTAACTGCTGCAAACTCCCCCAATCCTACTTACATCACCCTCAACTACCCTCCATCTGCTCTGACTCCACTACAACATTAAGCTGCTATCTAACTGTATCTGTGTTAAACTCTCACTTGCCTTCCTTATTTAAATGCAATTAACAATCATAACTCTATTCATGTATTTAGCAAAATTTGTGTTCCACTATTTTTGCATTCTTCTAATATGTATTGTGTAAATAGCAGAATTTTTAATCTACTATTTTTGTATTCTTCTACTGTACATTGGAGCTTTTCTCCCCGGGTCTCCACTGAAAAAGGGCCCTGTCCCAGTCGGACTATCCCGGTCAACAAATGTCAAATAAATAAATAAATAAAATGATGCTCATGAAGAGATCAAATATGGAGACAAAATCATCTGACATGCCTATAAAAACAATTTAAATATAATGAATACCACAAAAATGCAGGTTCTAATTTTCAGTTCTTCATCCTTAGGTCTTCCATGAATCTGTACTACTAATTCTTTACAGCAAAAAGAAATTCAGCATGTATTTTAAGAAAGTTTGAACAAAAGGAGACCCTGGGTGATATCCATAAATGTTATGCATCATGGAGTAGGGCTTATGAGTCATCACAGTCATCACTGCTGGAGTAATTGCTGGTCCAGAGTGACCTACAGGAGAGCAGTGGTAGACTGCACAATGGTAATGCATGTCAGGGCAATGATCCCCCTCCTTTATGGGTATATTGCTGAGCAACATACTAATACCATTAAAAAAAAATAATTGCATGTTAGGAAATTCTTTACTGACAACAGAGTCCCCTAAAGTGCAAGCAAACCTGCTACCAGACTCTTACTTGAACTACAAACCACACAGTGATGCTAATGAACTCCTGCCAATAGGTTGGCATAATGGTTAAAGTGTTTACCTTACAGACAGAAGGTACAGTGTTTGATTCTTACATGGGGCAATTGGCTAGGCTTGAAATAGTCCACAAAGGCAGTTAATCTATTAACCTAATGGGGAATTGCACAATACCATATCCTCTCAATGCTAGTAAGCTCTAGTCTGCCCTTATGCCTAATGATTGTGTTTCCTTTATAGGATGCCATACAGAATGGCAGACTACAGTGACATGGTGTAAGATAGAAGGGAATATCTGCATGCTGATAAATTCTTCTTCATAAATTCCCTTTATCATGCTGCCTTATATCACACCACTGTGTAACAGTGTCAAGTGACGCAGTAGTGTTATTCAATTCTATGCACAGAAATGCTTGATACACTAACATGTAACATGTATTTGTGGTACTCCCTGGCAGCACACTGAATACAGTGCTTGCTTGCATGCATCTGTACACTATGTTTATGAACCCTAGGGCCCATTTAGAAGGCTTTATAAGTAACCAACTGCATGTATGTTGATAATTATTTAAGTGATAAAATAAATCACTGGTGCACTTAGTCTTTGACCTGTAAAATGCTGAAGCAATCAGATTTTGGCACATTCTGTGGGAAACCAAATAAAATGATTTAATCGATGAACTATCAAGATTTCTTGTTTCCTTGATTCAAATATTGAGCTGCATATTTTTTACCATGTCCTTTCCTGATTTCCCTTTTGAAAGCTTAATCTTTTTCACAGCCTAATATAGAATCAGTGACCAAGTTATCACAGAAACAGCAGGCTGGGACTGTGATTAAACTCAGACTTGCAGAAGCTGACAGCCTCATTAAGAGAAGTGAAGAAGATTATTCTGCCTTTCATAGATATCCTTAGTCTAGCTGGCTATGTCAATGAAAACTTGACTAAGCCATTTAATTAATGGCAAACATTCTTCCCTCTGCTGGACTAAAACAGAAGAATATGCATGGCCAGAACAAACCACTGACCCGTTAATTCCAACCCCACCTTTCATCCATGCCTCCATTACAATATCTGGCTTTTTCAAATATATTATTGTTTTACTATGACAGTTCTCAGCTTGCTACCTGACCATAGTACTTTAGCTTTCAAATATTTGTGTACCCCTTTCTATTATCTCAGACATTTCATAGCCAGTACTAAATGGTTTTAAACCAGTTATTCAAAAATATATCACACTTTTTTTCTGTGTCTTCAAGCATCCCAAGAATTCTGATATTGTTTAGCCTGACTCCAATTTTTGTACAATTTAACTTCTCTTTCTCTACCATAGTTTTACTTTTTAAAATCAAATGTTGTGTCTCTAAAAGAACAATGTACTGTCAGATGCAATACTAGCATTTTCTAAAGCAAACCTTGGATATAGCTTCAATCAGTTTAGTTTTAAAATATGGCAAACTTCATTTCTAAAGTTTTGTGAAAATTGTATTATGCATAGCTACTGAACTACCTGCTAGGTTAAATGTTTCTTTAACATGTATATCATTTATATTCATGACCCAGCTTGTTTTAATGTCAGGCCACCATGTTTTAGGAGTTGTAAAACCCTCAAATTTATTAGAAGAAAGACCAATGAATTTGTTTGCCTTGTTTGTAGTAAAATTTGGTGAACCCTGTTCCCCAATCACCTTTTTTGAGGTCATAATATATGAAAACTGTATTAAGCTTGCCTTAATTAAAAGAAGTTTTTAACATTGAAAAATCTGTGTTGAGCTGGTAGTGAAAAATTGATTCATGCAGGCCCACACATGTTCAAGTGTCTGAGCTTGGGAGTAAATGAATCACAATTTTAATGGTAAGGCACCCATATTTTCAGTAAGTCACCAGTCACTGGTATCTAACTTTAGCCTCAGAAAAGAACTACTGGAACTGTGACAGCAGCATATTTTTAATATTGGGCACTTTTTTAGGACTGTACCCCTGTGGTACTGAATACAAAGACATTAAACAGAATGGTAATACAGCTGAGCTATCAGGACTGGTGCATAAGAAAGCAAAGAAACTCAGCACTCTTTATCCATTGGATATGTACTCCATAATGACAAAAGAACTATTTGTCAAAAGTATACACCAGTGTTATATAATGGTATTACAAAAGCATGAATTAAAGAAGACATTTCACCATGTTCTGGATGTGCTGCTAGGAAAGAGCAGTTACCTGTATGCTAAGCTAAGTGTTATATGTAACAAGAGTGGCAATTTACCCCATGTTACATGTCGAAGTATTGTTTAGTATGTCAGAGATACCTGGATTTTGTCAAATGAAGGCTTCAGTTCATTGTTTTGTGTAATGGCCTGAAATTGTTATCAAAGTTGTGTTAAATGCCAAATAGTTTGAAATACACACACAAAAAAACTTTGCAGGGCAATTTATGGATCCATTCTTCTTAGCTGTTGTGGATGCCCAGTTTAAATGACCAAATATTATCTGCATGAATTTAACTGCCTCAGGAAAACAATACCATTGAAATGCTACAAGGTTTTTAAAAATGTTCACTGCAAAAAGATTGTCAAGACAGTGGACTAATGTTTACTTCAAATGAGTTGAACACCTTTGTAAAACTGAACATCTTAAAAATATGTCATATCTGCTGCCCATCAACCAAACACAGACCAGTTAATGGAAAGGTTTATTAGTTATGTGCCTTGAACATGAATGCTTTCTATATAGGTGAAGAAGACTTCATCACTGGGACCTGGGTGCTCAGAGACAACTTTATGAGAACACAGTTTACTAGCAAGCAACCTACAAATCAATTTCAGCAGGTCTGCAGGGTGGCAAATCATTCTCCACCTCTTTGTAGGTAGCATGGCCTGTTCCTTATACATACCAGCTGCGCAATCACACAACAGTAGACAGAGCTAAAACTTCCCAGAGCAATGCACAGCAGTGTCACATAAACAAATATCCTCTCAGTGCCTGCTTATCTGTAATATTGCCTTGAGGCAAAAGTTAATTCAGTCAGTTAGGTTTGGGTAGTTAATAGGTTCATTGGTTGGTACTAGGCTATTGGCCCTAGGGTCTATGCAAGCCTAGCCATAACAATTCCCAATTCCCTGGATATTTCTTCCCACAATATTTACTTCTCCGAGCCCCTGTCTAGCAGGGCGACTGACATGATCCCCAGGGTGAATTTCCTATCTCCCATCCAATCATCAAGATTCCTTTTGAAGAGGGCCAATGAGGTGCTCTGCTTGACATGTATGGGCAGTCTATTCCAGAGTATGGGGAGTCTCTGGGTCAGGAACCTATCCCACCAGCATGTTTTGTTCATTGTGATGACAAGGTTTAGATCCCTGGAGCGTATGGCTCTGAGGGTTTGGGATTTCTTTAAGTGGAGCATGTCCAACAGCTCAGGGTTTGACACGGCCTTGTATGTTAAGCAGAGATCACCTCTGAGTAGACGATATGCCACAGAGTATAGCTGGAGTTTTTTTAGACGGCCAGCATATGGCATTTGCTTTAGGCCTGTGATACTTTTAGTGAGGTATTTCTGTGGCCTTTCCAGCTGTTGCAGATGTCTTGTGAGGTACATGACAAACGGGGCATTATACTCTATAATGGGTCTAATGAGGGATGAGTACAGTGGGACAATGACCTCCTTTTTTCTGGATGAAAAGCCCTTAGTGATAAGGTGTGCCACACAGAAGGATTTCCTGACTGTTGTGGCGATGTGGTTATCGAAAGTGAGACCACTGTCCACCTGTGTCCCTAAGTCTCTCATCACGCTTTCGATGTTTAGTGTCCTGCCACCTATGTGGTAATTCATGGGTACATGTTTTTTTCCAAAGAGGATAACTATACATTTCTTGGCATTAAGCTTGAGCCCATGGCTCTGGCACCAGGCATCTGTTTCTGTAAGGCCTTTTTGTATAATATCCACATAATTTGGGGATTCAATAATGGCTCCCAGTTTGCAGTCATCTGCAAACTTTGTTAGCCAGAGTCCCTTAGTGTTGGCCTGTACTTCAGAGAAGTAGATGCCAAACAAGAGTGGTCCCAGGACTGAACCCTGAGGTACTCCACTTGTCACTTGTCTGGAGCTGGATTTGGAGTCGGCTACTTTTACAGTCTGGGTTCTGTCAGTAAGCCAGTTGGCAACCCATCGAGTCATGTAGGGATTTATGCCCAGCTTAGTAAGTTTATCTATGATTCCAAAGTGGAGGATGGTGCAAGTCTCAAGTTAGGGCAAATTAACTGTCCAGCAATCACTGCCACTTAAAATACCTATTTTCTGTTAAAATACTGAAATGCAGTTAATTTTTTCATTGAATTTACACAAGCAGTACTGTTTCGGGACTGGAACTGAACATAAGATAAAACCTGGCCTTGCTAAAACATGATGTTCATAGTACAGAGCAGAACAAGCAACTTCAACATGTAAATAACAGGCCAAAATAAATCTGATCTATAGAATAGTCTGCTATTTGATTACTTAAAGGAAACCATTATATTCCAGTCCTTGGGATGTGCTTAATTTGCAAAATAATATTTTATAAAACCCATTTAATGAGCTTAGAGTAATCTTTGCTCGCATCTTTAGACTTAGTCATCTGCTTTTCTTATTTTGTTCAGTTTCCTTTCTTTTTTATTAGAGACCATTTCAGGATAAGAATTACTAATGGGACAAAAAACAGGCCTTTGCTACTTTAAACCAACTTTATTAATCACTTAAAATATGCATTTGCAGTGCATTTGATTTATACAAATGTGTATTACAATATTTTTTCACGTTTTTCTGCAAGCTGTCATTTTTGTAACCATTTGAAATGTCATGACCCACAAGAGCAAGTCCCAAAACATGGAGACGAAATGGCTGAAAGAGTGGACTTGCATATACTAAGCCTGAGGTGGCCATTTTCCAGAATACTTCCTTTTCTCCAAGGTATGGTGATCTTGGAATTGGCATATATAAGTGTGGGGTGTTGGGGGCTTGCCCCCAACATCAGGGGATACAGGAGGCTTGCTTCCCTGCAAAAAATAAGATTAAAGGAGAAGTGCAAGCTCTTCTCCTGGATTTTCTGTCTTTTTTTTTGGCTTGTCAACACTTGGCATTTCAACTGCCAACATTTCAACAGGGAACTGTTATGTTTGGCCCTCTAGTTTATGATCTTTACTAATTTCTGCAGATGGTTTATAATTGTGTTATGTCTTTTTATTATATGTTTTTTTCATTCATCCCCCATCCTTTGTTTTTGCATTATGCTATTATACTGTACTTTTTGCAGTTGTTTTATTACATATTGGGTAATGGGGTGTGCTAGTGGCTGAAAGGAGTGAGTGCATTACTCTAGTTAACAAATATTAAACAAATGCGTACACACACGCATAGATGCATTTCAGTAAATGTTTAGCTCTGTATAAGATAGCTTGGTACATCAGAGTTATCCTGATAAAACATGCACAATTCTAAATATAATATCGGGTAAGACATGATTCTATCACTATGGCTTTATTAATAGTTTTGATGTTCCTTACATTTGGAAGTGTACTTTTTCAACTTGCTCAACTACATGAAGTATTCTATTCCATCTTATAATACACGGGTTAACTATGAAAATAATTAAAAAACATCTGGGTTATGTAGCTGTGGTTTGCTGATTGTGGAGGAGAGTTGTCAACATTTTGTGATTCCCTAATTTCCTGTTTCTCACATTAGCATTTTTGCTCCTTTTTTGACTCTCATTTGTTTCTCATATTTGTATTTTTTACCAAAGTGATGATATAATCATAAACACATCTCTCTCTCTCTCTCTCTCTCTATATATATATATATATATATATATGTATGGATATACATACATATATATATATATATATATATATATATATATATATATCAGTTTGGTTAACCTTACTGGCTTTCACACATTGAAACTGTGGTACAGTGGGAATCAGAAAATTTGCCCTTAGCCCCACTGTAGTGCAATCTTGGAGTTGGTATATATAATTAACAGGGGGCGTGCAGGTGCAGGGGTGCTAGCTCCCCTGCAAGAATGTTTTTGATCCTTTGTGAATTGTTAATCTCTCTCTCTCTCTCTCTCTCTCTCTATATATATATATATATATATATATATATATATATGGGTCTACTTCTTTTGACCTAACTTTCATTTGCCTGACACTCATTTGCCTGACCCCATTTGACTGAAATTTCATTTGCCTGACACTTCATTTGCCTGACACTTCATTTGACTGACAAGTATTATTAGCAAGAAAATGGAATATGCCCCCTTCCCCACTGTAGTGCGACCCTGGAGTTAGAATATATAGTTAGGGGGGGTATGATATTGTTAACTTTTGATGTAATATTGCTTAGTAAAAGAAAAGTAAGTGGGGGGCTGTGCTTCGCCCCCCCACACCCCCCCTTGTGGGGGGCTGTGCCCCCCCCTAACTATATATTCTAACTCCAGGGTCGCACTACAGTGGGGAAGGGGGCATATTCCATTTTCTTGCTAATAATACTTGTCAGTCAAATGAAGTGTCAGGCAAATGAATTGTCAGGCAAATGAAATTTCAGTCATTTGGTCTCAGGCAAATGGGAGTTAGGTCAAAAGAAGTAGACCCATATATATATATATATATATATATATATATATATATATATATATATATATATATATATATATATATATATATATGGGTCTAGCACTATTCACTGAAAACACATTTCACTGAAACACATTTGACTTTGCACAATTCACTGAAAGCTCAATTCACTGAAAACACAATTCACTGAAACACATTTCACTGAAAGTTATATATGGCCTTCTCCCCACTGTAGTGTGACACTGGAGTTAGTATATATAGTAAGAGGGGGTGTGGGGGGCATAGCCCCCCACCTATTTTAAATATTTTGAACTACATAAATGGATACTTGCAATTCCAATACGTTACTCTTTTCTGAACATAATATATATCCAAACTGCCCCCCCTTACTATATATACTAACTCCAGGGTCGCACACAGACACACAAAAATAGTATAAAACAATTCATATAATGAAGAATGAATACATTTAAAAATACATTTAAAAACTTCCATTAAGATACTAGTTTAGTCTATCAGAAAAAAAAATCTCATAAGTAAAAATGTTCATCCTTTTGATGGAAGTCTTGTAGAACTCAAGCATGTGCTTTAAGTTAATAAAAAGTATCCCACCCGGTCTACCACATGTGATCATAATTTCACTCTGAAAACTGTCCTAACACATTTAGGGAATGCTAATTTAATCTGGTTTCTGCACTCTCCAACATGGAGAGACTTTAAGTAATGCTAATTTAATCTAATTTCTGTACTCCCCAACATGGAGACACTTTAAGTAATGCCAATTTAATCTAGTTCCTGCACTCCCCAACATGGAGACACTTTAAGTAATGCTAATTTAATCTAGTTCCTGCACTCCTCAACACGGAGACACTTTAAGTAATGCTAATTTAATCTAGTTCCTGCACTCCTCAACATGGAGACACTTTAAGTAAAGCTAATTTAATCTAGTTCCTGCACTCCTCAACATGGAGGCACTTTAAGTAATGCTAATTTAATCTAGTTCCTGCACTCTCCAACATGGAGACACTTTAATTAATGCTAATTTAATGTACTTCCTGAACTCCTCAACATGCAGACAGTTTAATTATTGCTAATTTAATTTAGTTCCTGCACTCCCCAACATGGAGATACTTTAAGTAATGCTAATTTAATCTAGTTCCTGCACTCCTCAACATGGAGACACTTAAAGCAATGCCAGTTTAATGTAGTTCATGCACATCCCACCATGGAGACACTTTAAGTAATGCTAATTCAATCAAGTTCCTGCACTCTCTAACCTGGAGACACTTTACGTAATGCTAATTTAATCTAGTTCCTGCTCTCCCCAACATGGAGACACTTTAATTAATGCTAAGTTAATCTAGTTCCTGCACTACCCAACATGAAGACACTTAAAGTAATGCAAGTTTAATCAAGTTCCTGCACTCCCCAACATGAAGACACTTTAAGTAATGATAATTTAAACTAATTCCTGTACTCCTCAACATGGAGACACTTTAATTAATGCTAATTTAATCTAATTCCTGAGCTCCCCAACATGGAGACACTTTAAGTAATGCTAATTTAATCTAGATCCTGCTCTCCCAACATAGAGACACTTTAATTAATGCTAATTTAATCTAGTTCCTGAGCTCTCCAACATAGAGACACTTTAAGTAATGCTAATTTAATCAAGTTCCTGCACTTCCCAACATGGAGACTCTTTAGGTAATGCTAATTTAATCCAGTTCCTGCACTCCCCATCATGGAGACACTTTAATTAATGCTAATTTAATCTAGTTCCTGCACTCCCCAAACTGGAGATACTTTATGTAATGCTAATTTAGTCTAGTTCCGGCACTCCCCAACATGGAGACACTTTAAGTAATGCCAATTGACTCTAGTTCCTGCACTCTCCAACATGAAGACACTTTACATAATGCCAATTTAATCTAGTTCTTTCACTCCCCAACATGGAGCACTTTAAGTAAAGCTAATTTAAGCTAGTTCCTGCACTCCACAACTTGAAGACAGTTTAAGTAATGCTAATTTAATCTAGTTCCTGCACTCCTCAACATAGAGAAATGTTAAGTATTGCTATTTTTAATCTAGTTCCTGCACTGTCCAACATGGAGACACTTTAAGTATTGCTAATTGAATCTAGTTCCTGCACTCTCCAACATGGTGACACTTTAAGTAATGCCAATTTAATCTAGTTCTAGTAGACATTATAATGTTAATTTAATCCAGTTCCTGCACTCTCCAACATGGAGACACTTTAAGTAATGCTGATTTAATCTAGTTCCTGCACTCCCCAACATGGAGACACTTTAAGTCATTTATTTATTTATTTATTCTACATTTGTTAACTGGGATAATCTGACTGGGTGTGAGCCCATTTTCAGAGGAGGCCCGGGGAGAAAAGCTCCATAAAACATCTTACGTAGGCAATAATATCATAGGCAAAAATACTGTGATATTTAAAGTAAGTATACATATACATTGGCATCATTAGTTGTAACATCAAATCTATAGGATAAAATATTATACATTGAATATAAAAATATCATCAAATTATTAAGGAGGAAAGAGTTTTTTTAGAGGGTAATTGAAAAAAGGTTTAGTTATTAGTCAGATTAGTAAAGAAAGTGAATGAAGAAGAGAAGGGGTATCAGAAGAAGAAGATACATCAGATGTATAAGTAGGGAATTCATAGGTTGAGGAAAAGTTATACAGTGGAGAGAGTTACCTAGGTTGATATAGGAGCAGATTTAGTGGCTATATAAGTAGTCATTTAGTTGTTTCTTGAACTGAGTTATTTTACTGATGTTTAAAATATGTGGGGGAATAGAGTTCCAGATATTAGAGATATAGTGGGAATAGAGGGAATCCCCAGTCCTGTTGTTGCTTTTAAAGACTTGCAGGAGGGTTTTATGTGTAGATTGGAGGTGACAAGCATTGTTATATGGCTTGAATAAGTGCTGTAATGCTGGGATTTTGTCAGGCTGGTTTACTAAGTGGCGGGTAAAAATGAGTTGAGTATAGGTTATGTAATGGGGGAGTTCTAACCAGTTTAATTGATGTAGGGAGGAGCAGTGGTGGGACTTGTGGGCTATTTTATTATAACAGCATTCAAGTTTGGAAAGTTCAGTTTTGCTAAGTGTGGTAAAGATGGGAAGGCATAGAATAGAGTAGAAAGAAGATGAGTTCTGGTAATGTCTAATTTGGATTGGTTTGTAAGAAATGGCTTAATGCGGTAGGGAGAGCCAAGTTTGATATTAGTTTTATGATCAATTGAGATAGATGAATGTCAAATTTCAATTTGTTCTCCATGATAACACCTAGTAACTTAATTTTTGATGTTGTGGTTATGATTCTATTGTTGGAGGAAAGTATTTGAAAAGAGGTTGTTGTTAAAGATGATTTAGTGGGGTGAAAAAGCATCAGTTTGGTTTTGTTTGGGTTCAGTATATGGTTAGCTTTATTAAGCCACGATTCTACTTGGAGAAAGGATTGTTGTGTGATTTCTTGTAGCAGTGAGAGGGGGGATGCATTACATATTAGAGTAGAGTCATCTGCATATTGAGTAACTGAAGCTAAAGGAGCGAATGTATGCAACTGTTTAGTGAATATATTGAATAACAGGGGTCCTAGTATAGAACCTTGTGGGACACTAATATTAACAGGGAGTAGTGATGATAGCTCTAATTTCCACCTAAAAGCTTGTTGCGGTTTGGCTAGGTAACTGTGGAACCATAGTAGGGTAGTGAGACTAATTTTTAAGGTGGCTAGCTCTGATAGTAGTTTCTGGTGTGATACTGTGTCAAAGACCTTAGAGAGGTCTAAAAAGATAGCAGAGACAAGCATGTATTGGTTTCTGTGGTGATTTATGTTGCTGGTAAAGCTGAGGAGGGCAGTTGTGGTGCTATGGTGGGGACAAAAACCATGTTTAGTGTGAGAAAGGAGTTTGTTGGATAAAAGGTGATTTAGGTGTTGGATGTGAACACATCTTTCAAGTATTTGTGAGAGGGGAGAAAGGATAGCAATAGGCCTATAGTTTGTGAGTTCAGTGGTGTTTCCTCTTTAATGCAGGGTAGTGATGTAGGAGATTTTCCAGAGAAGTACAACATAGTTTTCAATGATAGAGCAATTAATAAGGATGGATATGGGGTATGCAATGACCTCTGCAGCAAGTATGAAAAATTCTGATGGTAGATTATCTGCAGCAAGGCTGGTAGGTTTGAGTTTTTAAGAAATTTACATATGTTATGAGTTGGAACAGGTTGTAATGAGAAGGAATTTGTGAGATGATTATTAATGGTAGGATCCTTAGGTGATATATTTTGGTTATCTTTGGTAAGAGAGTGTATTGAGTCTAAGAAGGTATTAAACTGAGTTGCTATGTTATATCCTAAGGAGGAAGTAGTAGGGTAGGGAGGTATTATTACCAGAGTGAAGGAGCTTGCCAATGGTGAACCAGAATTCTTTGGGGTTGTTTTGGTACTTCTGTTGTACAGTGATATAATATGTTTTGTCTGATTTTATTTGAGACTTAGCTTTATTTCAAAGGTGTTTGTACTAAGTTAAGGTATCCTGGCTTCTGTCAGTTAGCCAGTGTACCCATGCCTTGGCCCTTTGTTTTAAAAAGATCTTTGGTATTATGTGATATCCATGGTGAATGGTGCATTTTTATTCTACCACTTCTACAAGGGGCTAAACTGTCTAAGATGTGTAGGAAGGTAGTGGTAAAGTGTTGAACTGCAACATCTAATGTTAATGCTTTTAGGGAGACCAATCTATTTGTTGAAGTAAATAGTTGAATGTTTGGGTGCTGAAATGTGTTTTGTTATGGATTAGTCGGAAGACTGATTGTCCAGGTGGACTGAGATTATGTCTAAGTAAAAATGTGGGCAGATGATCACTGATACTGTTTGGGAGCCAACCGGACTGGAGAAATGAAGGAGATTTATTAGTAAGAATCCAGTCCAGAATTGAATGTCTATTAGATGTTTGATCTATTCTTGTTGGATCTTGAATAAGCTGGTAGAAATCATGTAGATTAATAGAGTTAGGAGAATTATTGGTGTGATAGGTGGTCCAGTCTATATGGAGATCTCCAATTATGATAATTTCCTGGTGGTAGGATTTAGGAAAGTCAGTGGAGAATATATTCAACTGTTGTTGAATTTTCACCTGGGGTATATACATAGCCATAATGATCAAACTCTTGTTTTTATTAATTTTAAGTTTAGTGAGAAGTATTTCAGCATTGTTAAATGAAGGAAAATTAGTGTTAATAAGGTCTAGTGTTAAGTTTTGTTTGGACATTATGGTTACACAATATCCTCATTTAAATTGATGGTCAAATCTGTAAAGGTTATATCTAGGGGGTAGGATTTCATTGTTTTTAAAAGTAGTTTGAGCCATGTTTCAGTCAAAATGGTAACATCAGGAGAGTATACATCAAGTAGAGCATAATGCTGATGTAATCTAGTTCCTGCATTCCTCAACATGGAGACACTTTAAGAAATGTTAATTTAATCTAGATCCTGAACTCCCCAACCTGGAGAAACTTTAAGTAATGCTAATTTAATCTAGTTCCTGCACTCCCCAACATGGAGACACTTTAAGTAATGCTAATTTAATCTAGTTCCTATAATCTCCAACATGGAGACACTTTAAGTAATGCTAATTTAATCTAGTTCCTATAATCTCCAACATGGAGACACTTTAAGTAATGCTAATTTAGTCTAGTTCCAGCACTCCCTAACATGGAAACACTTTAAGTAATGTCAATTTAATCTAGGTCCTGCAGTTCCCAACATGGAGACACTTTAAGTAATGCCAATTTTATCTAGTTCCTGCATTTAGCAACATGGAGACACATTAAATAAACTCAATTTAATTTAGTTTCTGCATTTCCCAACATGGAGAATCTTTAAGTAATGCTTATTTAATCTAGTTCCTGCACTCTACAACATGGAGACACCTTATGTAATGGCAATTTAATCTAGTCCCTGCACTCCCCAACATGGAGACACATTAAATAAAGCCGATGTAATCTAGTTTCTGCAGTCCCCAACATGGAGACACTTTAAGTAATGCTAATTAAATCTAGATCCTGCACTCCCCAACCAGAAGAAACTTTAAGTAATGCTAATTTAATCTAGTTCCAGCATTCTTTAACATGGAAACACTTTAAGTAATGTTAATTAAATCTAGTTCGTGCACTCCCCAACCTGGCGAAACTTTAGGTAATGCTAATGTTATCTAGTTCCTGCACTCCCCAGCATGGAGACACTTTAAGTAATGCTAATTTAATCTAGTTCCTATACTCCACAAAATGGGGACACTTTATGTAATGGTAATTTAATATAGCTGCTGCACCCCTACAACATGGAGACACTTTAAGTAATGATAATTTAATCTAGTTGCTGCACTCCCCAACATGGGCACACTTTAAGTAATGCTAATTTGTTCTAGTTACTATACTCACCAACATGGAGACATTTAAGGATGCCAGTTTAATCAAGTTCCTGCATTCCATAACATGGAGACACTTAAAGTCATGCCAATTAAATCTAGTTCCTGCACTCCCCAACATGGAGACACTTTAAGTAATGCTAATTTAATCTAGTTCCTGCTCTCCCAACATAGAGACACTTTAATTAATGCTAATTTAATCTAGTTCCTGAGCTCCCCAACATAGAGACACTTTAAGTAATGCTAATTTAATCAAGTTCCTGCACTTCCCAACATGGAGACTCTTTAGGTAATGCTAACTTAATCCAGTTCCTGCACTCCCCATCATGGAGACCCTTTAATTAATGCTAATTTAATCTAGTTCCTGCACTCCCCAAACTGGAGATACTTTATGTAATGCTAATTTAGTCTAGTTCCGGCACTCCCCAACATGGAGACACTTTAAGTAATGCCAATTTACTCTAGTTCCTGCACTCTCCAACATGAAGACACTTTACATAATGCCAATTTAATCTAGTTCTTGCACTCCCCAACATGGAGCACTTTAAGTAAAGCTAATTTAAGCTAGTTCCTGCACTCCACAACTTGAAGACAGTTTAAGTAATGCTAATTTAATCTAGTTCCTGCACTCCTCAACATAGAGAAACGTTAAGTATTGCTATTTTAATCTAGTTCCTGCACTGTCCAACATGGAGACACTTTAAGTATTGCTAATTGAATCTAGTTCTTGCACTCTCCAACATGGAGACACTTTAAGTAATGCCAATTTAATCTAGTTCTAGTAGACATTATAATGTTAATTTAATCCAGTTCCTGCACTCTCCAATATGGAGACACTTTAAGTAATGCTGATTTAATCTAGTTCCTGCACTCCCCAACATGGAGACACTTTAAGTCATTTATTTATTTATTTATTTATTCTACATTTGTTAACTGGGATAATCTGACTGGGTGTGAGCCCATTTTCAGAGGAGGCCCGGGAGAAAAGCTCCATAAAACATCTTACATAGGCAATAATATCATAGGCAAAAATACTGTGATATTTAAAGTAAGTATACATATACATTGGCATCATTAGTTGTAACATCAAATCTATAGGATAAAATATTATACATTGAATATAAAAATATCATCAAATTATTAAGGAGGAAAGAGTTTTTTTAGAGGGTAATTGAAAAAAGGTTTAGTTATTAGTCAGATTAGTAAATAAAGTGAATGAAGAAGAGAAGGGGTATCAGAAGAAGAAGATGCATCAGATGTATAAGTAGGGAATTCATAGGTTGAGGAAAAGTTATACAGTGGAGAGAGTTACCTGGGTTGATATAGGAGCAGATTTAGTGGCTATATAAGTAGTCATTTAGTTGTTTCTTGAACTGAGTTATTTTACTGATGTTTAAAATATGTGGGGGAATAGAGTTTCAGATATTAGAGATATAGTGGGAATAGAGGGAATCCCCAGTCCTGTTGTTGCTTTTAAAGACTTGCAGGAGGGTTTTATGTGTAGATTGGAGGTGACAAGCATTGTTATATGGCTTGAATAAGTGCTGTAATGCTGGGATTTTGTCAGGCTGGTTTACTAAGTGGCGGGTAAAAATGAGTTGAGTATAGGTTATGTAATGGGGGAGTTCTAACCAGTTTAATTGATGTAGGGAGGAGCAGTGGTGGGACTTGTGGGCTATTTTATTATAACAGCATTCAAGTTTGGAAAGTTCAGTTTTGCTAAGTGTGGTAAAGATGGGGAAGGCATAGAATAGAGTAGAAAGAAGATGAGTTCTGGTAATGTCTAATTTGGATTGGTTTGTAAGAAATGGCTTAATGCGGTAGAGAGAGCCAAGTTTGATATTAGTTTTATGATCAATTGAGATAGATGAATGTCAAATTTCAATTTGTTCTCCATGATAACACCTAGTAACTTAATTTTTGATGTTGTGGTTATGATTCTATTGTTGGAGGAAAGTATTTGAAAAGAGGTTGTTGTTAAAGATGATTTAGTGGGGTGAAAAAGCATCAGTTTGGTTTTGTTTGGGTTCAGTATATGGTTAGCTTTATTAAGCCACGATTCTACTTGGAGAAAGGATTGTTGTGTGATTTCTTGTAGCAGTGAGAGGGGGGATGCATTACATATTAGAGTAGAGTCATCTGCATATTGAGTAACTGAAGCTAAAGGAGCGAATGTATGCAACTGTTTAGTGAATATATTGAATAACAGGGGTCCTAGTATAGAACCTTGTGGGACACTAATATTAACAGGGAGTAGTGATGATAGCTCTAATTTCCACCTAAAAGCTTGTTGCAGTTTGGCTAGGTAACTGTGGAACCATAGTAGGGTAGTGAGACTAATTTTTAAGGTGACTAGCTCTGATAGTAGTTTCTGGTGTGATACTGTGTCAAAGACCTTAGAGAGGTCTAAAAAGATAGCAGAGACAAGCATGTATTGGTTTCTGTGGTGATTTATGTTGCTGGTAAAGCTGAGGAGGGCAGTTGTGGTGCTATGGTGGGGACGAAACCATGTTTAGTGTGAGAAAGGAGTTTGTTGGATAAAAGGTGATTTAGGTGTTGGATGTGAACACATCTTTCAAGTATTTGTGAGAGGGGAGAAAGGATAGCAATAGGTCTATAGTTTGTGAGTTCAGTGGTGTTTCCTCTTTAATGCAGGGTAGTGATGTAGGAGATTTTCCAGAGAAGTACAACATAGTTTTCAATGATAGAGCAATTAATAAGGATGGATATGGGGTATGCAATGACCTCTGCAGCAAGTATGAAAAATTCTGATGGTAGATTATCTGCAGCAAGGCTGGTAGGTTTGAGTTTTTTTAAGAAATTTACATATGTTATGAGTTGGAACAGGTTGTAATGAGAAGGAATTTGTGAGATGATTATTAATGGTAGGATCCTTAGGTGATATATTTTGGTTATCTTTGGTAAGAGTGTGTATTGAGTCTAAGAAGGTATTAAACTGAGTTGCTATGTTATATCCTAAGGAGGAAGTAGTAGGGGTAGGGGAGGTATTATTACCAGAGTGAAGGAGCTTGCCAATGGTGAACCAGAATTCTTTGGGGTTGTTTTGGTACTTCTGTTGTACAGTGATATAATATGTTTTTGTCTGATTTTATTTGAGACTTAGCTTTATTTCAAAGGTGTTTGTACTAAGTTAAGGTATCCTGGCTTCTGTCAGTTAGCCAGTGTACCCATGCCTTGGCCCTTTGTTTTAAAAGATCTTTGGTATTATGTGATATCCATGGTGAATGGTGCATTTTTATTCTACCACTTCTACAAGGGGCTAAACTGTCTAAGATGTGTAGGAAGGTAGTGGTAAAGTGTTGAACTGCAACATCTAATGTTAATGCTTTTAGGGAGACCAATCTATTTGTTGAAGTAAATAGTTGAATGTTTGGGTGCTGAAATGTGTTTTGTTATGGATTAGTCGGAAGACTGATTGTCCAGGTGGACTGAGATTATGTCTAAGTAAAAATGTGGGCAGATGATCACTGATACTGTTTGGGAGCCAACCGGACTGGAGAAATGAAGGAGATTTATTAGTAAGAATCCAGTCCAGAATTGAATGTCTATTAGATGTTTGATCTATTCTTGTTGGATCTTGAATAAGCTGGTAGAAATCATGTAGATTAATAGAGTTAGGAGAATTATTGGTGTGATAGGTGGTCCAGTCTATATGGAGATCTCCAATTATGATAATTTCCTGGTGGTAGGATTTAGGAAAGTCAGTGGAGAATATATTCAACTGTTGTTGAATTTTCACCTGGGGTATATACATAGCCATAATGATCAAACTCTTGTTTTTATTAATTTTAAGTTTAGTGAGAAGTATTTCAGCATTGTTAAATGAAGGAAAATTAGTGTTAATAAGGTCTAGTGTTAAGTTTTGTTTGGACATTATGGTTACACAATATCCTCATTTAAATTGATGGTCAAATCTGTAAAGGTTATATCTAGGGGGTAGGATTTCATTGTTTTTAAAAAGTAGTTTGAGCCATGTTTCAGTCAAAATGGTAACGTCAGGAGAGTATACATCAAGTAGAGCATAATGCTGATGTAATCTAGTTCCTGCATTCCTCAACATGGAGACACTTTAAGAAATGTTAATTTAATCTAGATCCTGAACTCCCCAACCTGGAGAAACTTTAAGTAATGCTAATTTAATCTAGTTCCTGCACTCCCCAACATGGAGACACTTTAAGTAATGCTAATTTAATCTAGTTCCTATAATCTCCAACATGGAGACACTTTAAGTAATGCTAATTTAATCTAGTTCCAGCACTCCCTAACATGGAAACACTTTAAGTAATGTCAATTTAATCTAGGTCCTGCAGTTCCCAACATGGAGACACTTTAAGTAATGCCAATTTTATCTAGTTCCTGCATTTAGCAACATGGAGACATATTAAATAAACTCAATTTAATTTAGTTTCTGCATTTCCCAACATGGAGAATCTTTAAGTAATGCTTATTTAATCTAGTTCCTGCACTCTACAACATGGAGACACCTTATGTAATGGCAATTTAATCTAGTCCCTGCACTCCTCAACATGGAGACACATTAAATAAAGCCGATGTAATCTAGTTTCTGCAGTCCCCAACATGGAGACACTTTAAGTAATGCTAATTAAATCTAGATCCTGCACTCCCCAACCAGAAGAAACTTTAAGTAATGCTAATTTAATCTAGTTCCAGCATTCTTTAACATGGAAACACTTTAAGTAATGTTAATTAAATCTAGTTTGTGCACTCCCAACCTGGCGAAACTTTAGGTAATGCTAATGTTATCTAGTTCCTGCACTCCCCAGCATGGAGACACTTTAAGTAATGCTAATTTAATCTAGTTCCTATACTCCACAAAATGGGGACACTTTATGTAATGGTAATTTAATATAGCTGCTGCACCCCTACAACATGGAGACACTTTAAGTAATGATAATTTAATCTAGTTGCTGCACTCCCCAACATGGGCACACTTTAAGTAATGCTAATTTGTTCTAGTTACTATACTCACCAACATGGAGACATTTAAGGATGCCAGTTTAATCAAGTTCCTGCATTCCATAACATGGAGACACTTAAAGTCATGCCAATTAAATCTAGTTCCTGCACTCCCCAACATGGAGACACTTTAAGTAATGCTAATTTAATCTAGTTCCTGCTCTCCCAACATAGAGACACTTTAATTAATGCTAATTTAATCTAGTTCCTGAGCTCCCCAACATAGAGACACTTTAAGTAATGCTAATTTAATCAAGTTCCTGCACTTCCCAACATGGAGACTCTTTAGGTAATGCTAACTTAATCCAGTTCCTGCACTCCCCATCATGGAGACACTTTAATTAATGCTAATTTAATCTAGTTCCTGCACTCCCCAAACTGGAGATACTTTATGTAATGCTAATTTAGTCTAGTTCCGGCACTCCCCAACATGGAGACACTTTAAGTAATGCCAATTTACTCTAGTTCCTGCACTCTCCAACATGAAGACACTTTACATAATGCCAATTTAATCTAGTTCTTGCACTCCCCAACATGGAGCACTTTAAGTAAAGCTAATTTAAGCTAGTTCCTGCACTCCACAACTTGAAGACAGTTTAAGTAATGCTAATTTAATCTAGTTCCTGCACTCCTCAACATAGAGAAACGTTAATTATTGCTATTTTAATCTAGTTCCTGCACTGTCCAACATGGAGACACTTTAAGTAATGCTAATTGAATCTAGTTCCTGCACTCTCCAACATGGAGACAATTTAAGTAATGCCAATTTAATCTAGTTCTAGTAGACATTATAATGTTAATTTAATCCAGTTCCTGCACTCTCCAATATGGAGACACTTTAAGTAATGCTGATTTAATCTAGTTCCTGCACTCCCCAACATGGAGACACTTTAAGTCATTTATTTATTTATTTATTCTACATTTGTTAACTGGGATAATCTGACTGGGTGTGAGCCCATTTTCAGAGGAGGCCCGGGGAGAAAAGCTCCATAAAACATCTTACATAGGCAATAATATCATAGGCAAAAATACTGTGATATTTAAAGTAAGTATACATATACATTGGCCTCATTAGTTGTAACATCAAATCTATAGGATAAAATATTATACATTGAATATAAAAATATCATCAAATTATTAAGGAGGAAAGAGTTTTTTTAGAGGGTAATTGAAAAAAGGTTTAGTTATTAGTCAGATTAGTAAAGAAAGTGAATGAAGAAGAGAAGGGGTATCAGAAGAAGAAGATACATCAGATGTATAAGTAGGGAATTCATAGGTTGAGGAAAAGTTATACAGTGGAGAGAGTTACCTGGGTTGATATAGGAGCAGATTTAGTGGCTATATAAGTAGTCATTTAGTTGTTTCTTGAACTGAGTTATTTTACTGATATTTAAAATATGTGGGGGAATAGAGTTTCAGATATTAGAGATATAGTGGGAATAGAGGGAATCCCCAGTCCTGTTGTTGCTTTTAAAGACTTGCAGGAGGGTTTTATGTGTAGATTGGAGGTGACAAGCATTGTTATATGGCTTGAATAAGTGCTGTAATGCTGGGATTTTGTCAGGCTGGTTTACTAAGTGGCGGGTAAAAATGAGTTGAGTATAGGTTATGTAATGGGGGAGTTCTAACCAGTTTAATTGATGTAGGGAGGAGCAGTGGTGGGACTTGTGGGCTATTTTATTATAACAGCATTCAAGTTTGGAAAGTTCAGTTTTGCTAAGTGTGGTAAAGATGGGGAAGGCATAGAATAGAGTAGAAAGAAGATGAGTTCTGGTAATGTCTAATTTGGATTGGTTTGTAAGAAATGGCTTAATGCGGTAGAGAGAGCCAAGTTTGATATTAGTTTTATGATCAATTGAGATAGATGAATGCCAAATTTCAATTTGTTCTCCATGATAACACCTAGTAACTTAATTTTTGATGTTGTGGTTATGATTCTATTGTTGGAGGAAAGTATTTGAAAAGAGGTTGTTGTTAAAGATGATTTAGTGGGGTGAAAAAGCATCAGTTTGGTTTTGTTTGGGTTCAGTATATGGTTAGCTTTATTAAGCCACGATTCTACTTGGAGAAAGGATTGTTGTGTGATTTCTTGTAGCAGTGAGAGGGGGGATGCATTACATATTAGAGTAGAGTCATCTGCATATTGAGTAACTGAAGCTAAAGGAGCGAATGTATGCAACTGTTTAGTGAATATATTGAATAACAGGGGTCCTAGTATAGAACCTTGTGGGACACTAATATTAACAGGGAGTAGTGATGATAGCTCTAATTTCCACCTAAAAGCTTGTTGCAGTTTGGCTAGGTATCTGTGGAACCATAGTAGGGTAGTGAGACTAATTTTTAAGGTGGCTAGCTCTGATAGTAGTTTCTGGTGTGATACTGTGTCAAAGACCTTAGAGAGGTCTAAAAAGATAGCAGAGACAAGCATGTATTGGTTTCTGTGGTGATTTATGTTGCTGGTAAAGCTGAGGAGGGCAGTTGTGGTGCTATGGTGGGGACAAAAAACATGTTTAGTGTGAGAAAGGAGTTTGTTGGATAAAAGGTGATTTAGGTGTTGGATGTGAACACATCTTTCAAGTATTTGTGAGAGGGGAGAAAGGATAGCAATAGGCCTATAGTTTGTGAGTTCAGTGGTGTTTCCTCTTTAATGCAGGGTAGTGATGTAGGAGATTTTCCAGAGAAGTACAACATAGTTTTCAATGATAGAGCAATTAATAAGGATGGATATGGGGTATGCAATGACCTCTGCAGCAAGTATGAAAAATTCTGATGGTAGATTATCTGCAGCAAGGCTGGTAGGTTTGAGTTTTTTTAAGAAATTTACATATGTTATGAGTTGGAACAGGTTGTAATGAGAAGGAATTTGTGAGATGATTATTAATGGTAGGATCCTTAGGTGATATATTTTGGTTATCTTTGGTAAGAGAGTGTATTGAGTCTAAGAAGGTATTAAACTGAGTTGCTATGTTATATCCTAAGGAGGAAGTAGTAGGGGTAGGGGAGGTATTATTACCAGAGTGAAGGAGCTTGCCAATGGTAAATCAGAATTCTTTGGGGTTGTTTTGGTACTTCTGTTGTACAGTGATATAATATGTTTTTGTCTGATTTTATTTGAGACTTAGCTTTATTTCAAAGGTGTTTGTACTAAGTTAAGGTATCCTGGCTTCTGTCAGTTAGCCAGTGTACCCATGCCTTGGCCCTTTGTTTTAAAAGATCTTTGGTATTATGTGATATCCATGGTGAATGGTGCATTTTTATTCTACCACTTCTACAAGGGGCTAAACTGTCTAAGATGTGTAGGAAGGTAGTGGTAAAGTGTTGAACTGCAACATCTAATGTTAATGCTTTTAGGGAGACCAATCTATTTGTTGAAGTAAATAGTTGAATGTTTGGGTGCTGAAATGTGTTTTGTTATGGATTAGTCGGAAGACTGATTGTCCAGGTGGACTGAGATTATGTCTAAGTAAAAATGTGGGCAGATGATCACTGATACTGTTTGGGAGCCAACCGGACTGGAGAAATGAAGGAGATTTATTAGTAAGAATCCAGTCCAGAATTGAATGTCTATTAGATGTTTGATCTATTCTTGTTGGATCTTGAATAAGCTGGTAGAAATCATGTAGATTAATAGAGTTAGGAGAATTATTGGTGTGATAGGTGGTCCAGTCTATATGGAGATCTCCAATTATGATAATTTCCTGGTGGTAGGATTTAGGAAAGTCAGTGGAGAATATATTCAACTGTTGTTGAATTTTCACCTGGGGTATATACATAGCCATAATGATCAAACTCTTGTTTTTATTAATTTTAAGTTTAGTGAGAAGTATTTCAGCATTGTTAAATGAAGGAAAATTAGTGTTAATAAGGTCTAGTGTTAAGTTTTGTTTGGACATTATGGTTACACAATATCCTCATTTAAATTGATGGTCAAATCTGTAAAGGTTATATCTAGGGGGTAGGATTTCATTGTTTTTAAAAAGTAGTTTGAGCCATGTTTCAGTCAAAATGGTAACATCAGGAGAGTATACATCAAGTAGAGCATAATGCTGATGTAATCTAGTTCCTGCATTCCTCAACATGGAGACACTTTAAGAAATGTTAATTTAATCTAGATCCTGAACTCCCCAACCTGGAGAAACTTTAAGTAATGCTAATTTAATCTAGTTCCTGCACTCCCCAACATGGAGACACTTTAAGTAATGCTAATTTAATCTAGTTCCTATAATCTCCAACATGGAGACACTTTAAGTAATGCTAATTTAATCTAGTTCCTATAATCTCCAACATGGAGACACTTTAAGTAATGCTAATTTAGTCTAGTTCCAGCACTCCCTAACATGGAAACACTTTAAGTAATGTCAATTTAATCTAGGTCCTGCAGTTCCCAACATGGGGACACTTTAAGTAATGCCAATTTTATCTAGTTCCTGCATTTAGCAACATGGAGACACATTAAATAAACTCAATTTAATTTAGTTTCTGCATTTCCCAACATGGAGAATCTTTAAGTAATGCTTATTTAATCTAGTTCCTGCACTCTACAACATGGAGACACCTTATGTAATGGCAATTTAATCTAGTCCCTGCACTCCCCAACATGGAGACACATTAAATAAAGCCGATGTAATCTAGTTTCTGCAGTCCCCAACATGGAGACACTTTAAGTAATGCTAATTAAATCTAGATCCTGCACTCCCCAACCAGAAGAAACTTTAAGTAATGCTAATTTAATCTAGTTCCAGCATTCTTTAACATGGAAACACTTTAAGTAATGTTAATTAAATCTAGTTCGTGCACTCCCCAACCTGGCGAAACTTTAAGTAATGCTAATGTTATCTAGTTCCTGCACTCCCCAGCATGGAGACACTTTAAGTAATGCTAATTTAATCTAGTTCCTATACTCCACAAAATGGGGACACTTTATGTAATGGTAATTTAATATAGCTGCTGCACCTACAACATGGAGACACTTTAAGTAATGATAATTTAATCTAGTTGCTGCACTCCCCAACATGGGCACACTTTAAGTAATGCTAATTTGTTCTAGTTACTATACTCACCAACATGGAGACATTTAAGGATGCCAGTTTAATCAAGTTCCTGCATTCCATAACATGGAGACACTTAAAGTCATGCCAATTAAATCTAGTTCCTGCACTCCCCAACATGGAGACACTTTAAGTAATGCTAATTTAATCTAGTTCCTGCTCTCCCAACATAGAGACACTTTAATTAATGCTAATTTAATCTAGTTCCTGAGCTCCCCAACATAGAGACACTTTAAGTAATGCTAATTTAATCAAGTTCCTGCACTTCCCAACATGGAGACTCTTTAGGTAATGCTAACTTAATCCAGTTCCTGCACTCCCCATCATGGAGACCCTTTAATTAATGCTAATTTAATCTAGTTCCTGCACTCCCCAAACTGGAGATACTTTATGTAATGCTAATTTAGTCTAGTTCCGGCACTCCCCAACATGGAGACACTTTAAGTAATGCCAATTTACTCTAGTTCCTGCACTCTCCAACATGAAGACACTTTACATAATGCCAATTTAATCTAGTTCTTGCACTCCCCAACATGGAGCACTTTAAGTAAAGCTAATTTAAGCTAGTTCCTGCACTCCACAACTTGAAGACAGTTTAAGTAATGCTAATTTAATCTAGTTCCTGCACTCCTCAACATAGAGAAACGTTAAGTATTGCTATTTTAATCTAGTTCCTGCACTGTCCAACATGGAGACACTTTAAGTATTGCTAATTGAATCTAGTTCTTGCACTCTCCAACATGGAGACACTTTAAGTAATGCCAATTTAATCTAGTTCTAGTAGACATTATAATGTTAATTTAATCCAGTTCCTGCACTCTCCAATATGGAGACACTTTAAGTAATGCTGATTTAATCTAGTTCCTGCACTCCCCAACATGGAGACACTTTAAGTCATTTATTTATTTATTTATTTATTCTACATTTGTTAACTGGGATAATCTGACTGGGTGTGAGCCCATTTTCAGAGGAGGCCCGGGGAGAAAAGCTCCATAAAACATCTTACATAGGCAATAATATCATAGGCAAAAATACTGTGATATTTAAAGTAAGTATACATATACATTGGCATCATTAGTTGTAACATCAAATCTATAGGATAAAATATTATACATTGAATATAAAAATATCATCAAATTATTAAGGAGGAAAGAGTTTTTTTAGAGGGTAATTGAAAAAAGGTTTAGTTATTAGTCAGATTAGTAAATAAAGTGAATGAAGAAGAGAAGGGGTATCAGAAGAAGAAGATGCATCAGATGTATAAGTAGGGAATTCATAGGTTGAGGAAAAGTTATACAGTGGAGAGAGTTACCTGGGTTGATATAGGAGCAGATTTAGTGGCTATATAAGTAGTCATTTAGTTGTTTCTTGAACTGAGTTATTTTACTGATGTTTAAAATATGTGGGGGAATAGAGTTTCAGATATTAGAGATATAGTGGGAATAGAGGGAATCCCCAGTCCTGTTGTTGCTTTTAAAGACTTGCAGGAGGGTTTTATGTGTAGATTGGAGGTGACAAGCATTGTTATATGGCTTGAATAAGTGCTGTAATGCTGGGATTTTGTCAGGCTGGTTTACTAAGTGGCGGGTAAAATGAGTTGAGTATAGGTTATGTAATGGGGGAGTTCTAACCAGTTTAATTGATGTAGGGAGGAGCAGTGGTGGGACTTGTGGGCTATTTTATTATAACAGCATTCAAGTTTGGAAAGTTCAGTTTTGCTAAGTGTGGTAAAGATGGGGAAGGCATAGAATAGAGTAGAAAGAAGATGAGTTCTGGTAATGTCTAATTTGGATTGGTTTGTAAGAAATGGCTTAATGCGGTAGAGAGAGCCAAGTTTGATATTAGTTTTATGATCAATTGAGATAGATGAATGTCAAATTTCAATTTGTTCTCCATGATAACACCTAGTAACTTAATTTTTGATGTTGTGGTTATGATTCTATTGTTGGAGGAAAGTATTTGAAAAGAGGTTGTTGTTAAAGATGATTTAGTGGGGTGAAAAGCATCAGTTTGGTTTTGTTTGGGTTCAGTATATGGTTAGCTTTATTAAGCCACGATTCTACTTGGAGAAAGGATTGTTGTGTGATTTCTTGTAGCAGTGAGAGGGGGGATGCATTACATATTAGAGTAGAGTCATCTGCATATTGAGTAACTGAAGCTAAAGGAGCGAATGTATGCAACTGTTTAGTGAATATATTGAATAACAGGGGTCCTAGTATAGAACCTTGTGGGACACTAATATTAACAGGGAGTAGTGATGATAGCTCTAATTTCCACCTAAAAGCTTGTTGCAGTTTGGCTAGGTAACTGTGGAACCATAGTAGGGTAGTGAGACTAATTTTTAAGGTGACTAGCTCTGATAGTAGTTTCTGGTGTGATACTGTGTCAAAGACCTTAGAGAGGTCTAAAAAGATAGCAGAGACAAGCATGTATTGGTTTCTGTGGTGATTTATGTTGCTGGTAAAGCTGAGGAGGGCAGTTGTGGTGCTATGGTGGGGACGAAAACCATGTTTAGTGTGAGAAAGGAGTTTGTTGGATAAAAGGTGATTTAGGTGTTGGATGTGAACACATCTTTCAAGTATTTGTGAGAGGGGAGAAAGGATAGCAATAGGTCTATAGTTTGTGAGTTCAGTGGTGTTTCCTCTTTAATGCAGGGTAGTGATGTAGGAGATTTTCCAGAGAAGTACAACATAGTTTTCAATGATAGAGCAATTAATAAGGATGGATATGGGGTATGCAATGACCTCTGCAGCAAGTATGAAAAATTCTGATGGTAGATTATCTGCAGCAAGGCTGGTAGGTTTGAGTTTTTTTAAGAAATTTACATATGTTATGAGTTGGAACAGGTTGTAATGAGAAGGAATTTGTGAGATGATTATTAATGTTAGGATCCTTAGGTGATATATTTTGGTTATCTTTGGTAAGAGTGTGTATTGAGTCTAAGAAGGTATTAAACTGAGTTGCTATGTTATATCCTAAGGAGGAAGTAGTAGGGGTAGGGGAGGTATTATTACCAGAGTGAAGGAGCTTGCCAATGGTGAACCAGAATTCTTTGGGGTTGTTTTGGTACTTCTGTTGTACAGTGATATAATATGTTTTTGTCTGATTTTATTTGAGACTTAGCTTTATTTCAAAGGTGTTTGTACTAAGTTAAGGTATCCTGGCTTCTGTCAGTTAGCCAGTGTACCCATGCCTTGGCCCTTTGTTTTAAAAGATCTTTGGTATTATGTGATATCCATGGTGAATGGTGCATTTTTATTCTACCACTTCTACAAGGGCTAAACTGTCTAAGATGTGTAGGAAGGTAGTGGTAAAGTGTTGAACTGCAACATCTAATGTTAATGCTTTTAGGGAGACCAATCTATTTGTTGAAGTAAATAGTTGAATGTTTGGGTGCTGAAATGTGTTTTGTTATGGATTAGTCGGAAGACTGATTGTCCAGGTGGACTGAGATTATGTCTAAGTAAAAATGTGGGCAGATGATCACTGATACTGTTTGGGAGCCAACCGGACTGGAGAAATGAAGGAGATTTATTAGTAAGAATCCAGTCCAGAATTGAATGTCTATTAGATGTTTGATCTATTCTTGTTGGATCTTGAATAAGCTGGTAGAAATCATGTAGATTAATAGAGTTAGGAGAATTATTGGTGTGATAGGTGGTCCAGTCTATATGGAGATCTCCAATTATGATAATTTCCTGGTGGTAGGATTTAGGAAAGTCAGTGGAGAATATATTCAACTGTTGTTGAATTTTCACCTGGGGTATATACATAGCCATAATGATCAAACTCTTGTTTTATTAATTTTAAGTTTAGTGAGAAGTATTTCAGCATTGTTAAATGAAGGAAAATTAGTGTTAATAAGGTCTAGTGTTAAGTTTTGTTTGGACATTATGGTTACACAATATCCTCATTTAAATTGATGGTCAAATCTGTAAAGGTTATATCTAGGGGGTAGGATTTCATTGTTTTTAAAAAGTAATTTGAGCCATGTTTCAGTCAAAATGGTAACGTCAGGAGAGTATACATCAAGTAGAGCATAATGCTGATGTAATCTAGTTCCTGCATTCCTCAACATGGAGACACTTTAAGAAATGTTAATTTAATCTAGATCCTGAACTCCCCAACCTGGAGAAACTTTAAGTAATGCTAATTTAATCTAGTTCCTGCACTCCCCAACATGGAGACACTTTAAGTAATGCTAATTTAATCTAGTTCCTATAATCTCCAACATGGAGACACTTTAAGTAATGCTAATTTAATCTAGTTCCAGCACTCCCTAACATGGAAACACTTTAAGTAATGTCAATTTAATCTAGGTCCTGCAGTTCCCAACATGGAGACACTTTAAGTAATGCCAATTTTATCTAGTTCCTGCATTTAGCAACATGGAGACACATTAAATAAACTCAATTTAATTTAGTTTCTGCATTTCCCAACATGGAGAATCTTTAAGTAATGCTTATTTAATCTAGTTCCTGCACTCTACAACATGGAGACACCTTATGTAATGGCAATTTAATCTAGTCCCTGCACTCCTCAACATGGAGACACATTAAATAAAGCCGATGTAATCTAGTTTCTGCAGTCCCCAACATGGAGACACTTTAAGTAATGCTAATTAAATCTAGATCCTGCACTCCCCAACCAGAAGAAACTTTAAGTAATGCTAATTTAATCTAGTTCCAGCATTCTTTAACATGGAAACACTTTAAGTAATGTTAATTAAATCTAGTTTGTGCACTCCCCAACCTGGCGAAACTTTAGGTAATGCTAATGTTATCTAGTTCCTGCACTCCCCAGCATGGAGACACTTTAAGTAATGCTAATTTAATCTAGTTCCTATACTCCACAAAATGGGGACACTTTATGTAATGGTAATTTAATATAGCTGCTGCACCCCTACAACATGGAGACACTTTAAGTAATGATAATTTAATCTAGTTGCTGCACTCCCCAACATGGGCACACTTTAAGTAATGCTAATTTGTTCTAGTTACTATACTCACCAACATGGAGACATTTAAGGATGCCAGTTTAATCAAGTTCCTGCATTCCATAACATGGAGACACTTAAAGTCATGCCAATTAAATCTAGTTCCTGCACTCCCCAACATGGAGACACTTTAAGTAATGCTAATTTAATCTAGTTCCTGCTCTCCCAACATAGAGACACTTTAATTAATGCTAATTTAATCTAGTTCCTGAGCTCCCCAACATAGAGACACTTTAAGTAATGCTAATTTAATCAAGTTCCTGCACTTCCCAACATGGAGACTCTTTAGGTAATGCTAACTTAATCCAGTTCCTGCACTCCCCATCATGGAGACACTTTAATTAATGCTAATTTAATCTAGTTCCTGCACTCCCCAAACTGGAGATACTTTATGTAATGCTAATTTAGTCTAGTTCCGGCACTCCCCAACATGGAGACACTTTAAGTAATGCCAATTTACTCTAGTTCCTGCACTCTCCAACATGAAGACACTTTACATAATGCCAATTTAATCTAGTTCTTGCACTCCCCAACATGGAGCACTTTAAGTAAAGCTAATTTAAGCTAGTTCCTGCACTCCACAACTTGAAGACAGTTTAAGTAATGCTAATTTAATCTAGTTCCTGCACTCCTCAACATAGAGAAACGTTAATTATTGCTATTTTAATCTAGTTCCTGCACTGTCCAACATGGAGACACTTTAAGTAATGCTAATTGAATCTAGTTCCTGCACTCTCCAACATGGAGACACTTTAAGTAATGCCAATTTAATCTAGTTCTAGTAGACATTATAATGTTAATTTAATCCAGTTCCTGCACTCTCCAATATGGAGACACTTTAAGTAATGCTGATTTAATCTAGTTCCTGCACTCCCCAACATGGAGACACTTTAAGTCATTTATTTATTTATTTATTCTACATTTGTTAACTGGGATAATCTGACTGGGTGTGAGCCCATTTTCAGAGGAGGCCCGGGGAGAAAAGCTCCATAAAACATCTTACATAGGCAATAATATCATAGGCAAAAATACTGTGATATTTAAAGTAAGTATACATATACATTGGCATCATTAGTTGTAACATCAAATCTATAGGATAAAATATTATACATTGAATATAAAAATATCATCAAATTATTAAGGAGGAAAGAGTTTTTTTAGAGGGTAATTGAAAAAAGGTTTAGTTATTAGTCAGATTAGTAAAGAAAGTGAATGAAGAAGAGAAGGGGTATCAGAAGAAGAAGATACATCAGATGTATAAGTAGGGAATTCATAGGTTGAGGAAAAGTTATACAGTGGAGAGAGTTACCTGGGTTGATATAGGAGCAGATTTAGTGGCTATATAAGTAGTCATTTAGTTGTTTCTTGAACTGAGTTATTTTACTGATATTTAAAATATGTGGGGGAATAGAGTTTCAGATATTAGAGATATAGTGGGAATAGAGGAATCCCCAGTCCTGTTGTTGCTTTTAAAGACTTGCAGGAGGGTTTTATGTGTAGATTGGAGGTGACAAGCATTGTTATATGGCTTGAATAAGTGCTGTAATGCTGGGATTTTGTCAGGCTGGTTTACTAAGTGGCGGGTAAAAATGAGTTGAGTATAGGTTATGTAATGGGGGAGTTCTAACCAGTTTAATTGATGTAGGGAGGAGCAGTGGTGGGACTTGTGGGCTATTTTATTATAACAGCATTCAAGTTTGGAAAGTTCAGTTTTGCTAAGTGTGGTAAAGATGGGGAAGGCATAGAATAGAGTAGAAAGAAGATGAGTTCTGGTAATGTCTAATTTGGATTGGTTTGTAAGAAATGGCTTAATGCGGTAGAGAGAGCCAAGTTTGATATTAGTTTTATGATCAATTGAGATAGATGAATGTCAAATTTCAATTTGTTCTCCATGATAACACCTAGTAACTTAATTTTTGATGTTGTGGTTATGATTCTATTGTTGGAGGAAAGTATTTGAAAAGAGGTTGTTGTTAAAGATGATTTAGTGGGGTGAAAAAGCATCAGTTTGGTTTTGTTTGGGTTCAGTATATGGTTAGCTTTATTAAGCCACGATTCTACTTGGAGAAAGGATTGTTGTGTGATTTCTTGTAGCAGTGAGAGGGGGGATGCATTACATATTAGAGTAGAGTCATCTGCATATTGAGTAACTGAAGCTAAAGGAGCGAATGTATGCAACTGTTTAGTGAATATATTGAATAACAGGGGTCCTAGTATAGAACCTTGTGGGACACTAATATTAACAGGGAGTAGTGATGATAGCTCTAATTTCCACCTAAAAGCTTGTTGCAGTTTGGCTAGGTATCTGTGGAACCATAGTAGGGTAGTGAGACTAATTTTTAAGGTGGCTAGCTCTGATAGTAGTTTCTGGTGTGATACTGTGTCAAAGACCTTAGAGAGGTCTAAAAAGATAGCAGAGACAAGCATGTATTGGTTTCTGTGGTGATTTATGTTGCTGGTAAAGCTGAGGAGGGCAGTTGTGGTGCTATGGTGGGGACAAAAAACACGTTTAGTGTGAGAAAGGAGTTTGTTGGATAAAAGGTGATTTAGATGTTGGATGTGAACACATCTTTCAAGTATTTGTGAGAGGGGAGAAAGGATAGCAATAGGCCTATAGTTTGTGAGTTCAGTGGTGTTTCCTCTTTAATGCAGGGTAGTGATGTAGGAGATTTTCCAGAGAAGTACAACATAGTTTTCAATGATAGAGCAATTAATAAGGATGGATATGGGGTATGCAATGACCTCTGCAGCAAGTATGAAAAATTCTGATGGTAGATTATCTGCAGCAAGGCTGGTAGGTTTGAGTTTTTTTAAGAAATTTACATATGTTATGAGTTGGAACAGGTTGTAATGAGAAGGAATTTGTGAGATGATTATTAATGGTAGGATCCTTAGGTGATATATTTTGGTTATCTTTGGTAAGAGAGTGTATTGAGTCTAAGAAGGTATTAAACTGAGTTGCTATGTTATATCCTAAGGAGGAAGTAGTAGGGGTAGGGGAGGTATTATTACCAGAGTGAAGGAGCTTGCCAATGGTGAATCAGAATTCTTTGGGGTTGTTTTGGTACTTCTGTTGTACAGTGATATAATATGTTTTTGTCTGATTTTATTTGAGACTTAGCTTTATTTCAAAGGTGTTTGTACTAAGTTAAGGTATCCTGGCTTCTGTCAGTTAGCCAGTGTACCCATGCCTTGGCCCTTTGTTTTAAAAGATCTTTGGTATTATGTGATATCCATGGTGAATGGTGCATTTTTATTCTACCACTTCTACAAGGGGCTAAACTGTCTAAGATGTGTAGGAAGGTAGTGGTAAAGTGTTGAACTGCAACATCTAATGTTAATGCTTTTAGGGAGACCAATCTATTTGTTGAAGTAAATAGTTGAATGTTTGGGTGCTGAAATGTGTTTTGTTATGGATTAGTCGGAAGACTGATTGTCCAGGTGGACTGAGATTATGTCTAAGTAAAAATGTGGGCAGATGATCACTGATACTGTTTGGGAGCCAACCGGACTGGAGAAATGAAGGAGATTTATTAGTAAGAATCCAGTCCAGAATTGAATGTCTATTAGATGTTTGATCTATTCTTGTTGGATCTTGAATAAGCTGGTAGAAATCATGTAGATTAATAGAGTTAGGAGAATTATTGGTGTGATAGGTGGTCCAGTCTATATGGAGATCTCCAATTATGATAATTTCCTGGTGGTAGGATTTAGGAAAGTCAGTGGAGAATATATTCAACTGTTGTTGAATTTTCACCTGGGGTATATACATAGCCATAATGATCAAACTCTTGTTTTTATTAATTTTAAGTTTAGTGAGAAGTATTTCAGCATTGTTAAATGAAGGAAAATTAGTGTTAATAAGGTCTAGTGTTAAGTTTTGTTTGGACATTATGGTTACACAATATCCTCATTTAAATTGATGGTCAAATCTGTAAAGGTTATATCTAGGGGGTAGGATTTCATTGTTTTTAAAAAGTAGTTTGAGCCATGTTTCAGTCAAAATGGTAACGTCAGGAGAGTATACATCAAGTAGAGCATAATGCTGATGTAATCTAGTTCCTGCATTCCTCAACATGGAGACACTTTAAGAAATGTTAATTTAATCTAGATCCTGCACTCCCCAACCTGGAGAAACTTTAAGTAATGCTAATTTAATCTAGTTCCTGCACTCCCCAACATGGAGACACTTTAAGTAATGCTAATTTAATCTAGTTCCTATAATGTCCAACATGGAGACACTTTAAGTAATGCTAATTTAATCTAGTTCCAGCACTCCCTAACATGGAAACACTTTAAGTAATGCCAATTTAATCTAGGTCCTGCGGTTCCCAACATGGAGACACTTTAAGTAATGCCAATTTTATCTAGTTCCTGCATTTAGCAACATGGAGACACATTAAATAAACTCAATTTAATTTAGTTTCTGCATTCCCCAACATGGAGAAACTTTAAGTAATGCTTATTTAATCTAGTTCCTGCACTCTACAACATGGAGACACCTTATGTAATGGCAATTTAATCTAGTCCCTGCACTCCCCAACATGGAGACACATTAAATAAAGCCGATGTAATCTAGTTTCTGCAGTCCCCAACATGGAGACACTTTAAGTAATGCTAATTAAATCTAGATCCTGCACTCCCCAACCAGAAGAAACTTTAAGTAATGCTAATTTAATCTAGTTCCAGCATTCTTTAACATGGAAACACTTTAAGTAATGTTAATTAAATCTAGTTCGTGCACTCCCCAACCTGGCAAAACTTTAGGTAATGCTAATGTTATCTAGTTCCTGCACTCCCCAGCATGGAGACACTTTAAGTAATGCTAATTTAATCTAGTTCCTATACTCCACAAAATGGGGACACTTTATGTAATGGTAATTTAATATAGCTGCACCCCTACAACATGGAGACACTTTAAGTAATGATAATTTAATCTAGTTGCTGCACTCCCCAACATGGGCACACTTTAAGTAATGCTAATTTGTTCTAGTTACTATACTCACCAACATGGAGACATTCAAGGATGCCAGTTTAATCAAGTTCCTGCATTCCATAACATGGAGACACTTAAAGTCATGCCAATTAAATCTAGTTCCTGCACTCCCCAACATGGAGACACTTTAAGTAATGCTAATTTAATCTAGTTCCTGCACTCCGCAACATAGAGACACTTTAAGTAATGCCAATTTAATCTAGTTCCTGCACTCTCCAACATGAAGACACTTTACATAATGCCAATTTAAACTAGTTCTTGCACTCCCCAACAAGGAGCACTTTAGGTAATGCTAATTTAATCTAGTTCCTGCACTCCCCAACATGAAGAAACTTTAAGTATTGCTATTTTAATCTAGTTCCGGCACTCTCCAACATGGAGACACTTTAAGTAAAGCCAATATAATCTATTTTCTGCAAACCCCAACATGGATACACTTTAAGTAATGCTAATCAAATCTAGTTCCTGCACTACCCAGCATGGAGACACTTTATGTAATGGCAATGTATTCTAGTTCTTACACTCCCCAACATGGAGATACTTTAAGTAATGCCAATTTAATTTAGTTCTTGCTCTCCCCAACATGGAGCACTTTAAGTAATCCTAATTTAATCTAGTTCCTGCACTCTTCAACATGGAGAAACTTAAAGTATTGCTAATTTAATCTAGTTCCTGCACTCTCCAACATGGAGACACTTTAAGTAATGCCAATTTAATCTAGTTCCTGCACTCCCCAACATGGAGACACTATAATGTTAATGTAATCTAGTTCCTGCATTCCACACCATGGAGACACTTTAAGTAAAGCCTATTTAATCTAGTTCCTGCACTCCCCAACATGGAGACATTTAAGGAATGCCAGTTTAAACTAGTTCGTGCATTCCCTAGCATGGAGACACTTTAGGTCATGCCAGTTTAATTTAGTTCCTGCACTCCCCAACATGGAGACACTTTAAGTAATGTTAATTTAATCTAGTTTATGCACTCCTCAACATGGAGAGACTTTAAGTAATGCTAATTTAATCTAGTTTCTGCACTCTCCACCATGGATACACTTTAAGTAATGTTAATTTAATCTAGTTCCCACATTCCCCAACATGGAAACACTTTAAGTAATGGTAATTTAACCTAGTTCCTGCACTCTCCAACATGGAGACTCTGCTTCCACACGTCTGTGTTTTAAATGGACTGCATTCAAGTTTTTATCTTAGTTGTCTTCTCTGAGTTGGTTAAACATTGCAGGTCATATATGCAAAGAATTGAGGTATGAGGGAGGGTACTATTGTTTGCGAAGGTTACAGGGGTCTGTAGTCACTATGGAAAAACATAAAAATATAGTTTAATACATCAATTAATGTGGCAGTCAGCTAGGAAACATATCAACTAAGGGAACAGTCCGATGAGGCATGGGGTTGCTTCCCTGCAAAATATTATTGACATTTTATAATAAATCATTAACGTGCTTTGAGATTTCTTGTTTTCATTCTTATGTCTGCCTGGCCTTGTGTACATTTTGAGATTTTTGGGTGATATTCAGAAATACTTTTACAATGTGCTAATTACAATGAGCTGGGTTTTTATTGTTTTTACTTATGTCAGGAACTGTGGCTAGATCTTTATTTCAAATACATGCTTTTGCACTTGAATATAAATACTTGCATTTGAGATAAAGATCTGATCACTTTAGCTTCATTCCTTGAATGTAGTCTGATAAAGTCATTGGCTCACACTGATTAACACTTCCCATAAGTGTTAAATAATTTGTAACCACCACATTTGCCATCTATTTTTTTAATCATGTGTCCTTCAGTATTTCAGAAAAGTCCATAAAATATAATAATTGGGACAAAGTAAGCCATTGATGAGAGTCCTAGTAAATAACCTACAATACAGGCACTTCTCTGATATTCAGCATAAATTTAAATATGGTAAAATATGTGGAATGTTATTAGACTGTACTAATCAGGTGGGGGATTAATGCTGTATAATAGAATGCTTCATAGATGTTTATGAAGTGGAGAAAATGTACAACTTGGGGATAAGGTCAGTGATATGAGGGCAGGAAGGGTGGAGACAGGGTTGCCATTTGATGGCCAGAAAAATATATGCATCTCTTATGAGACATCATTTCAGCAGTATTTGAGGTAAAGCTTTAAGAAATGTAACATCACAGGGACAGTTCCATTGATGTTGGAACTCTCTGTCTGCTGTTCAAGTATATGAATACTATTCATCTTGTACTTTACAGGAGACTATTCCACAGAAAAGGAATTTATGAAGAAAATTTTCCATTTCCTGATTTGTTGACAGTTATGAGGGAATTTGAAAGCAATGCACAGAATAATTTAAGAAATGGTGAGGACTCTACTAGATTAGGCTTACAGAACTACGTATCAACATGTGAGTGAAAAAGCCTGGACAAAGTAAGCCATCTGTTGAGTTTAACTAATGTACAGTAAAGGTACAAATCAAGGAACTAATCAGCTTTTTCTGCAGACTTCAAATATCAGGGCATATTTTAATCTACAAGGTCAGTATGGAGCTTGGCTTATCTTCAGCGTGAGGTACTTAATGCAAAAATTTAGCATGACCTCTGATTATTGACTAGGCTTGTAAGAGTCTGCAGACTGAAAGCCTAGTACTTGCCCAGGAGCCTAGTAATGGTAGAGTTATTCTTAGTGGGTATTTATGAAACCAAAGTGGAATGGAAGACAAACCAACCAAAATCCCTGTAAAATGAAACAGAACCAAGGCAAAGTTTGGACAAGAAATTAGTACTTTCCTTCACTTTATTCCAACAAGAATTTCAGAAGTACAAAATGTAGTAGTGTCATTTAGGTAGTCTATGAAATCCTTTAACTCAACCTTATCACCTTTCCACATTAAAAAATATCATCCAAAAATCTGAAATAGGTGGTGAGATTTTTAGCATATGTGGAAAGGAACACATACCTCTGCTCCCAATACCACATACTGGGTATTTAGATATTTTGGAGACAGAAAATCCTTACACTTGCATTAAAATTTCAAAGCATAAGACACAAATTCTTAAGCTTTTCAAGCCTAATAGATTTTTTTGATTATTCATACTTGTGTGGATAGGTACCTCTCAACTCTCACCATTTGGGATGAACAAACCTATGTTCAGGCTTGTTTTACCCTGTCACAACATTTTTGGAACCCCCACCCCATCACACATGACTTTTGAAGCTGTCTAGCACACAAGATACCACACTACATGACTAACATACTAATGGTGCCAATAAATTAAAGAGAGAGGACAGACATCTAGCATCTCCCTTTTTCAGACGCAAAAATGAATGACATTGTGTTGTAGAATTTTGCAATACAGTTCATATAAAGTCTACAGATTTTACACTATCTCTTTGAGAGTGTACTTATATTTTTCCAATATTTGTTTTCACTATTTGTTTTTAAACGTGTTCCTGAGCAGTATCCAACATTCTGTTTTTTTGATAGTGTGCTTATATTTTTCCATTATTTTTTGTTACTATCTGTTTTTAAACATGTGTTTCTGAGCAGTATCCAACATTCTGTTTTTTTGATAGTGTGCTTACATTTTTCCATTATTTTTTGTTACTATCTGTTTTTAAACGTGTTTCTGAGCAGTATCCAGCATTCTGTTTTTTTGATAGTGTGCTTATATTTTTCCATTATTTTTTGTTACTATCTGTTTTTAAACATGCTTTTGAGCAATTTTCAACATTCTGCTTTTTTGATAGTGTGCTTATATGTTTCCATTATATTTTGTTACTATCTGTTTTTAAACGTGTTTCTGAGAAGTATCCAACATTCTGGTTTTTTGATAGTGTGCTATTATTTTTCCATTTTTTTGTCACTATCTGTTTTTAAACATGTGTTTCTGAGCAGTATCCAACATTCTGTTTTTTTGATAGTGTGCTTACATTTTTCCATTATTTTTTGTTACTATCTGTTTTTAAACGTGTTTCTGAGCAGTATTCAGCATTCTGTTTTTTTTGATAGTGTGCTTATATTTTTCCATTATTTTTTGTTACTATCTGTTTTAAACATGTGTTTCTGAGCAATATCCAATATTCTGTTTTTTTGATAGTGTGCTTATATTTTTTCCATTATTTTTTGTTACTATCTGTTTTTAAACACGTGTTTCTGAGCAGTATCCAACATTCTGTTTTTTTGATAGTGTGCTTATATTTTTCCATTATTTTTTGCTATCTGTTTTTAAACATGTTTCTGAGCAATATCCAACATTCTGTTTTTTTGATAGTGTGCTTATATTTTTCCATTTTTTTGTCACTATCTTTTTTTAAACGTGTTTCTGAGCAATATCCAATATTCTGTTTTTTTGATAGTGTGTTTATATTTTTTCCATTATTTTTTGTTACCATCTTTTTAAACATGTGTTTCTGAGAAGTATCCAAAATTCTTTTTTTTCGATAGTGTGCTTATACTTTTCCATTATTTTTTGTTACTATCTGTTTTTAAACATGTGTTTCTGAGCAGTAGCCAACATTCTGTTTTTTTGATAGTGTGCTTATATTTTTCCATTATTTTTTGCTATCTGTTTTTAAACATGTTTCTGAGCAATATCCAACATTCTGTTTTTTTGATAGTGTGCTTATATTTTTCCATTATTTTGTGTCACTATCTGTTTTAAACATGTGTTTCTGAGCAATATCCAATATTCTGTTTTTTTGATAGTGTGCTTATATTTTTTCCATTATTTTTTGTTACTATCTGTTTTTAAACACGTGTTTCTGAGCAGTATCCAACATTCTGTTTTTTTGATAGTGTGCTTATATTTTTCCATCATTTATTGTTACTATCTGTTTTAAACATGTGTTTCTTAGCAGTATCCAACATTCTGTTTTTTTGATAGTGTGCTTATATTTTTCCATTATTTTTTGCTATCTGTTTTTAAACATGTTTCTGAGCAATATCCAACATTCTGTTTTTTTGATAGTGTGCTTATATTTTTCATTATTTTTGTTACTATCTGTTTTTAAACGTGTTTCTGAGCAGTATCCAACATTGTTTTTTTTTTTTTGATAGTGTGCTTATATTTTTCCATTATTTTTTGTTACTGTTTTTAAATGTATTTCTGAGCAGTATCCAACATTCTGTTTTTTTGATAGTGTGCTTATATTTTTCCATTATTTTTTGTTACTGTTTTTAAACATGTGTTTCTGAGCAGTATCCAACATTCCTGCTATAGTGGCAGACATGCACATCAGTTTTATTGATTGTATAGATTCATATAATACATAATTATTATTTATCTACCTTTTACCTCAATTAGGTTACCTTGGACTGAAAAGCAGGTCATGTACTTTTAATAAATACAATAGCTCTTTACACTCCTCTATTTTTACAGTTAAACAGTTGAAGATTAGTTACTGGGGCTATTGATCTGTGTATCAGATATAAAAAGTCTTTCAGCTTTTCCCGGTTAGGGGTCGCCACAGCGGAACTCCCGTCTGCTAATAATTGGCAGTGGATTATTATGGTGCCGACACCCAACCTTCAAAGAAGGCACGCCCATTCATGCAAGCACCTTCCTGCATGTCTTTAACATCACTTGACCGCAGGGAAGACATGCAGACTCCACACAGAAGGGGCTGCAGCCGAGAATCGAATGGGAGAACCTCTTGCTGTGAGGTGACAATGCTAACCAATGCACCACTGCGACCTGTATCTGTGTATCAGATATAATAGGCCATATTCATAAAGGTTACCACAAAATGTACACTGTGTGTACATGTTCTGATTTCAAGAACATTCCTACCATAATGGTTGTGCTGTCAATTCACTCAGAAAGGTTACACTAAGTGTACACTTTGTGGTAATGTTCATGAAGCTGGCCTAATGTTTTTAACTCACATTTGTGAAATACAGAAAATACCTTTTGCCATACAAAAAATAGGGTATGCCATTGGTCAGGGTCATTGCAGATATTTATTGCAATCAGATGCACTAATGTTAGTCTTTTATGAGTATTCCATAGTGGTAATTTGGTTTATGCATGATGTGCTATGATTAAGAATGAATTAGGCAGGGTGAGGGTATATGGCATAAGAAAGTACATGTTGCATTTTATAAAGTAAATAAATTCTGCTGGATGACAGTCTGTTTGTGTGTGTGTGTGTGTGTGTGTGTGTGTGTGTGTGTGTGTGTGTGTGTGTGTGTGTGTGTGTGTGTGTGTGTGTGTTTAATAATTAACCAGCAGAATGCTGTGAAAGTCATTTTTCCTCGAGTGATGTTGGTTATAGTAGGTTGGTGAAGATATATAATGAACAATTTCTGGAGGTATTATAACAGAAGCAGATTGTGTAAATTGTATACATATTCATAAGTGTGGAGTTAGTGTTCTGCTCACAGGCCATATTTATTGAATTAACTTGCTGTGACATTTGGATCTGTGATTATCAAGTCATCAATTCACACTGTATTAATCAAATGTGGTTTGGTTGCATTATTATTATATTTCTAATAAACCTTATTATTTTTGGTGTATGAAGTATGTTTAGTTTCACATGTAGATTTTTCTTTTTTAATCCTAAAGCTTAATTCTTTAAAAAAAATATTTACATGTTTTGCATTAGGAATCTTTTTGTAATGACTGAAAAGTTTTTCTCTTTTTTTACACAATATCATTAATGCTAGACGCTACCAACAGGGGAATTTAACTTTTATTATAGGTTCATAGGTTGGTACTAACCTATCAGCCCTAGGGCCTATACAAATGTAGCCATAACAATTCCCTGGCTATTTCTTCCCACAATATTTACTTCACTGGACCCCTGTCCAGCAGGGTGACTGACATGATCCCTGGGGTGAATTTCCTATCTCCCATCCAATCGTCAATGTTCCTTTTGAAGAGGGCCAAAGATGCGCTCTGCTTGACGTGTATGGGCAGTCTATTCCAGAGTCTGGGGAGTCTCTGGGTCAGGAACCTATCCCTCCAGCATGTTTTGTTCATTGTGATGACAAGGTTTAGATCCCTGGAGTGCGTGGCTCTGAGAGATTGAGATTTCTTTAAGTGTAGCATGTCCAACAGCTCTGGGTTTGACATGGCCTTGTATGTTAAGCAGAGATCACCTCTGAGTAGACAATATGCAACAGAGTATAGTTGGAGTTTTTTAGATGGGCAGCATACGGCATCTGCTTTAGGCCTGTGACTCTTTTAGCGAGGTATTTCTGTGGCCTTTCCAGTTGTTGCAGATGTCTTGAGAGGTACATACCAAATGGGGCATTGTATTCTATAATGGGTCCAATGAGGGATGAGTACAGTAGGAAGATAACCTCTTTTTTCTGGATGAAAAGCCCTTAGTGATGAGGTGTGCCACATAGAAGGATTTCCTGAGCCACATAGAAGGATTTCCTGACTGTTGTGGTGATGTGGTTATTGAAGGTGAGACCACTGTCCACCTGTGTCACTAAGTCTCTTATCACACTTTGAGTGTTTAGTGTACTGCCACCTATGTGGTAATTCATGGGTACATGTTTTTTCCCAAAGGGGATAACTATACATTTCTTGGCATTGAGCTTGAGCCCATGGCTCTAGCACCAAGCATCTGTTTCTGTAAGGCCCTTTTGTAGAATATCCACATCATTTGGGGTTCAATAATGGCTCCCAGTTTGCAGTCATCTGTGAACTTTGTTAGCCAGAGTCCCTTAGTATTGACCTGCACTTCAGAGAAGTAGATGCCAACCAAGAGCATTCCCAGGACTAAACCCTGAGGTACTCCACTTGTCACTTTTCTGGAGCTGGATTTGGAGTCGGCTACTTTTATAGTGTGGGTTCTGTCAGTAAGCCAGTTGGCAACCCATCGAGTGATGTAGGGATTAATGCCCAGCTTAGTAACTTTATCTATTATTCCAGAGTTGGGTATGGTGTCAAAAGCCTTGGCAAGGTCCAGATAGGCTGTGTGGACTGCCTTGCCCTTGTTCACAGCTCTGGAGACTGATTTGAAGAAGTCAGTCAGGTTCAGGAGACAAGATCACCCCTTCACAAACACAAACTGGGTGGGGTCCAGTGTTTGAAAGTTGCCAATGTCTTTGTTTATAAGTTCCATGATAATACATTCCATGGCCTTGCAGATCAGGCTCATCAGAGTGGCGGGGCAGTAGTAACCAGGATCCAAGGTGAATCACCCCTTGTGGAGTGGGATAACTGTAGCTGTGAGCCACTCAGTGGGCACGAAGCCTGAGGTGAGGCTATGATTAAACATGACACTTGGGTGAGGTGCCAGTTCATTTTGTAGTTCATGTAGTACACAGTCCGGGATGTCATCTGGTCCCATGGATGCTGTATTCTTAGCTTTGGAGAGTGCGTTTTTTACCTATGTAGCCGTTATTACCAGAATTTTGCATTCTTTTGGTATTGAGATGGGCCCTTTAGGGGGTGGGGGGGGGTGAAGTTGGCACTGAATTAATCTGCCAGGATATTGGCAATATCCTTGGGATCAGTATATTTAATGCCATTCTGTTGTAGCTCAGAGCAGATCTGAGCATTGCCATTTAGATTCTTGACATAGCTGTAGAATGCCTTGTGGTTGTCTTTGGAATCTTTGGCAATTTTATTTTTGTAACTAGCTTTGGAGGATTTTATGAGGGATCTCAGCTTCTTACTGAGGCTGGTAAGGGAGTTTTTTGCTTCATGGAAATTTCCTCTTTTCTGCAACAGTTTCTTCCTTTTGTTGTAAAGTTTGTTTATGGTAGGGGACCACCTTTTTTTGGAGGAGAGCATCTTGGTTCTATTTGGGATTGCACAATTCATGTATGAGTGGATGTGCTCATACAGTGCCTTAGTGTAGGATTCAGTAGTCAAACTTTCAGTTCCCATCTGCATGGGTGTCATGAAGTTTGTCATTTCTGACTTGAGTAGCATGAAGCTGGCGTTGGATAAGTTTTTTTACGGAGGTTTCCTTACTGGGGGGTGGGATGTGGATGTCAAGGGAGATTAGCTTATGGTCATTCCTGACCAACAAGGGGGTAACCATAGGTGTGGAGCATTGATTTCCCATGTTGGTAATGACCAGGTCTAGGATATTGGAGCCCCTGGTAGGACTATGGATTTGTTGATCTAGGGCATTGGAATTTATGAATTCCAAGAACTGTTGGGAAAAGGTGTTGGTACATGAGTAGTTTTCCCAGTTAATGGCAGGGTAGTTGAAGTCACCCAGTATTAGGGTGTTTGGTTGTTTCTTAATATTTTCCAGTATGTTTCAAAAGGTGTAGTGAGAATCTTGGGGCATGGTGGGGGATCTGTAGCAAGCTACAGTTTGGATTGCAGTCTTACCTAGTGTTAGTTGCACCTGGAGAATTTCAGATGCATTGTGCTGGGCAACTAGCCTGGTGGTGTGAATATTCTTGGTGAATACCAACACTTCTCCACCTTTAGTGTTTCGGTCCTGGTTTGGTGGCCGAAAAGTTGTGTAAGAATTGTAGCCTGGTATTGCAAGGGTGCTCTCTGGAGCCTTGAACCAGGTCTCAGTTACTGCACAGATATCGATGTTCTCCATTTTTAGGATTGCCTCAAGGGAGTGCATTTTGAAGTTTAGACTTCTAGCATTGAGTAGCATTACCTTCAGATTTTGCATGTTTGTACCTGTTATGGTGGTGGTTTTGTCCTTTGGACTTTGCCTAAAAAAGGCACTATAGGGGTGGCAAGAGCCTTAGCCTGTAACCTGAATCCCAGGGACAACAGGTACAGACCATCTCTGGCAAAGCATTGTGGTCTGTTGATCATGTCATCCCAGGCAGATAGATACTAGATCCCATTTGAATGACACCAGAAGCTTAGCCAATTGTTGAAGTCAATCATTTTGTCCTTATTCTGTGGTATCATTCTGGGCGAAGGCAGGATGCTACTCAGGGCTAGGGTCATACCTGCCTGGGCCACATGATCTGAGAGCTCTTCCATGTCTCTTTTCATGTAGTCCAAGGAGGTACATCTCAAGTCATTCACTCCAACATGGACAATGACAGAGTCATATTTGTACTTGTTGTGGAGTGACTTGAGCGCATGTGTTATGTGGCGTATCCTGGCACCCGACAGGCAGCTGACTGTAATTTTCTCCTTGTTCAGCCTGGTGAGTGGGACATCAGTGTGCCTGACTATAGAGTCGCCTATGACTAAAGTGTTGGGTACGTTGTCTTGCCTTAGGGGCTGTTGTTGAGTGGCACACTGGTGTTGTGAGCTATGTGATACTTTGGTTGTGATTGCTGTTTGTTTGCATTTCAACTTCGGAGGTCCTTGTTGCTTGGGCAGGTTACTGTTAAGGGCCTCCACATATGAGGGTTTAGTGTTGCTATGTGAGGGTGTTGGTGGTGTGGGTTTAGAAGGCCTATGTGTTGCTTGAGGTGTAGTGCGGGTGTTAACCTTCTCATCTTGACTATCTAGCAGAATCTTCGGTGGAGAGAGCTTTGCTTCCAGTTTGGCTATGTAAGTGCATCTCTTGCAGGTTGTAGTGTTGGGTGGTAGGAGGAGAGGGTTGTCTGTGCACATGAGGCAATTGCTGCATTGCCCCAGTATGCCTAGATTCACCAGGCGGACAGGAGAAATCACTGGAAGCTGATTCTTGGACATGCCTGGTTTGGTGCTTTTTTTTGTAAAGTACTGCGGTGGTGGTGCTGCCTCACAGTTAGATGTTGCCCGTTCGATTCTCAGTTGGAGCATCTTCTGTGTGTCGACATGCATGAATGGGCGTTCCTTCATTGAAGGTTGTGCATTAGGCCTGGCAAGCCAGCACGTAAAAATCTACTGCCAATCTTTAGCGGACCGGAGTTCTGCTGTGGCGACCCCTAACTGGGAAAAGCTGAAAGACACAAAGACAAGAGCTGTTTTCCCTTACCTTAGCAAGGTACTTTGCAATTATAGGCTGTTTAGTACCTACAATTACTTTCTCCTTATTAACAAGGAGAGTTGGGTGCTTGTATCAGTTTAAGGCTTCCTAGTGCTTTCTAGCAGGTATTAGAGCAAGTGCTAGTCACAGGGATGCTTAAAGGTATGATGAAAAAAAGTGGTTTATCCTAAACACTGCAGTGTACACTAGAGGAATTAGATGTGAAAGTAAGTAACTTAAGTTTTACCTGTCTAAAAAGTTAAGTTTTAGTGGAGAGTTACTATTTTTAAAACAGCAAGATAGAGTAAAAGGGGGTGGTCATGTTTGTATTCTGGTACTATGGAATACAGTAGGATGGCCAATAAATTTAAATAGTGGAAGGGGAGTGATTTCACAAAATGATAATTTTGCACTTACTCACACAAGCCAGTAAAAGCAGAGAGGAAATTAGATATATGGTCAAATTAACATAAGGGGCAGGCAACTAGAAAGACAGTGGTGTTTAAGAACACAACAGTAACCGGGTGGGAGAGTGGGGAAAAAAGTCCTGCCTGATTCACAAGAGACAGAGCTGTGGTCACTTTTCAAGTTTTAATATGCAGTTAAAAGCAGAATACAAGTAAAACACAAGGTAAAGAAAACAAATCACAGTATTCAAAATAGAAAAAGGCAATAAAGTAATACAAAATACAACAAATAAAAAACAAACTAACCTTTCCCTCACAGCAAAGTGTAGTTAGATCTGTAAAGCGTATCTGTTGCTGTATATTCAACATTAATAACTTATTTTTTTTACCTCCCTTCTATTAATCAGTCCGTAATTATATTTGTTCATTCTATTAGATGATGTATTGATTAATTTAGCCTCAAAGGTGATACAATTCTGATGTGAGGAACCAATGGATGAATTAATAAACATATTACTTATGAGACTCATGATATCAGTAGCAACTATATCTAATAAGTTTTTCCCTCTAGTTGTGCCTTTAGCTTATTGGTGAAGCTTATGGAATGAAAATACTTGTATAAATTTCTTAGTGAAAACTGCATTAGGAATAAGATTTGTTCAGGGTAATAGAAATTGCCAAGCAAAAGGATATTTTTAGCATCCAAGATGTTATCAACCTGGCCTTCTGTAACTAAGTATTACACATAAATTATCATTCTTAAAGCCTGGGATTTCAATAACAAGACATTTTATAGTGTCATCCATTTTGACTAAGTAGGATGGTATGGTTTCATACCTAAGGAATAATAAAGCACCACCTCTAGAGTATTCTCTGAAGTACTCATACTTTATAAATCCATGAAAACATAATTTTTTAAACTCCATGACTCCATCAAAGCTAATATTTTGTAATCTTAAAGGTGTACCAAACTATGTCTCTCATCATATGTGTTACCCTGACTCTGGGCATTACAATGGTAGCATTTTATAGTTAGTACCAGATCTTCTAAATGCAGTTAGTTTCTGATTGTGGCTTTTACCCCCCCCCCCCAGAAAACTCTTTAGTTTCATAAAGACAAAATCAGACCCCGATATCTTTAGTAAGCATTCATAAGTCCTAAACACAGTCTTCTTAGCATGCAATTAATTTAATGTTGTAAACTGCATAGAACTCCAACCAACTAAACGAACACTGAGAAAATCCAAGGAAAATCATAGTCCGAAGCCAAAAATAATTTATTGAACAACATTATAAAAAAAATAAAATAAAATGAAATGAATTGACCTAGGTTTCGTCCTTAATAAAGACTTCTTCAGAATGCATACCAAATCCATACTCGCCTATATATATTAACACAAGCTACACCCCTTAATAGAACAAAATCACATTGTTAAAAAATGAATGTTAAAATGCACAAAATATATAAAATATATGTTAGATAATTGATCTAAATAGCCCCATACAAATATATTTATATTAAAAATTGATGAATAATTGATAATTAAATATTCTACCATATTAAATACAAAAAACACACAAAATTACCCTATAATGTGTTTCAACCTTAAAAAAGGTTTGATAGAACAATAATCATTTAAACCAGGGTATTTGTGTGCATCTAACCTAATCTGCCATCTAAATTCACATAAATCAAGGTGGACATCCAAGGTCTTCCCTTGTAAATCATGTTTAATTTGTTGCACCACACAAAACCTGAATTCATGAGTAGGATTACTGGCTACATGCCTAGCTAATGCATTAGTAGATTTTAGATGCTTGATGTCCAAAAGATGCTCTCTAACCCTTTCCCTAAAATTTCTACATGTTTTCCCTATATAAAATGCCAAACATTGTTGACATTTAGCAACATATACCATATTTTTGGAAAAACAATCATAATGACCTAAAATATAAATATTGTATTTATTGATACTAAAATTATTACCTGTGGGCATGATGTATGCACAAATGGAACATCTGCCACATTTAAAATTACCAATAGTTCTACTGGTCTCCAAAGCTTTTGGGTAAGAGTATCTTTCAAAAATATCCTTAAATGCACAATCTTTCCTAAAAACAAATTTAGGACTAGAACCCCACTCGATACCAATATTATTATCCAGGTGTAAAATACCCCAGTTCTTTTTGATCATATTAACTAACCATTCTGAATCACCATTGAAAGTTGAAATAAACAAAAAAGGGGATTCTCCCATCATATCCTTGCCTTTAGAATGAATTATTTTCTGAATTACATTATGATTACCAAGAATAGGTGTATATAAACCTGAATCCCTTTTATGTTTAATTTCATAAAATAACTCCATACATAAATTCCTTGGATATCCCCTGTTCGTGAAAAGTCCTATCATAAAATTCAACTCATCCGCAAATTCTTGGTTATCACTGACCATCCAAGCAGCTCTGACCATTTGGCCTTTTATTATTCCTCTTTTTTGATGATTAGGGTGCCAACTGTCATATTGCAGATATGAATTGGAGAAGGTAGCCTTCCTATATATACTAGATTTAATATTCATGGAAGCCCTATCTAACGTCAATTTACTGCATAGAACTGTCTTTACCTTCATTCCAACTCTGTAATGGAATGATTTCACTGAAGACTAAATCTGTAGATTTTGCCTCGGTGGACTCCAAAATTTACAATATTGCATTTTTCATGAAATTTAGTGAAGTCACATATGTAGCAAATCATGTACCCCTATACATTATTATATCTGTACAATTTTGTTTTGACAATAACATTTTATGAAGTAAATTTCACATATCATGTAATTTTATGCATGATGGGAAATTCCACTCTAACTTTAGAATTGCCCAAATCACATGACTTCCTTGATGCTAATTTTAACATAGAATCTCTAGTAATTAGTATCTCATTTAACCCATTTGAAATAACTGAACTGAAGTCATATATATGTTCATGATTTATGTTACTCTTGTTATTTACATTAGCATTAAGGAACTCTATAATCTCTAATTCTATCTCTCTCACTGTCTCCAGGTCTTCTAAAATATCTTCCTCCCAAGTGTCCATAGTTCCTTTCCATTGACTTTGGAATGAGATACTTCCATGTTACCCCATAACATTGTCTTATTCTACATCATCAGTAACATTATTATTTGACTCATTATTTCACTCACTCTTATATTCCTCAATAATTTCATCATTACTGGTAACTTTTGCTCCAATTACTTCTGGATATAATATTTCAAGGTGGTTGTACATCAATATTTCACTTGGAATGCCATTTAAATTGTCCACAAGATTACTCTTATTAAGTCAATTCTGGAGGAATCTGTTCTTTGTTTTGCATTGCTCATATCCTTGAATCAATATTAGCTAGATGCTAAGTCAATGGAGCCACATGTGCATCATTAAGACTATCCCCACAACTATTCGTCATCATCATCATCATCATCATCATCATCATCATCATCATCATCATCATCTTCTTTCGGCTGTTCCCATTAGAGGTCGCCACAGCGGATCACCTGTTTCCATTTCTTCCTGTCCTCTGCATCTTGCTCTGTCACACCAACCACCTGCATGTCCTCTCTCACCACATCCATAAACCTTATCTTAGGCCTTCCTCTTTTCCTGTTACCTGGTAGCTTCATCCTTAGCATCTTTTTTCCCAATATACTCAGCATCCCTCCTCAGCACATGTCCAAACCAACGTAATCTTCCCTCTCTGGCTTTGTCTCCAAACCTTCCAACCTGGGCTGACCCTCTAATATACTTATTCCTAATCCTGTCCACCCTTGTCACACCCAGTGCAAATCTTAACATCTTTAACTCTGCCACACCCAGCTCAAATTCCTGCCTTTTTGTCAATGCCACTCTCTCCAACCCATATAGCATAGCTGGTCTCACTACCCTCTTGTAGACCTTCCATTTCACTCTTACAGGTACTCGTCAACTATTCATATGATTTGTAATATTCCCCTCATTCAATACTGATTTAACATCTGTAGATTAATTTATCTTTCTTTTCAAAACAAGCAACTCTGTAGATCTCCAGTAAGTCAAATTGACTTCCTCTTGTAACTTAAACCACCTTTCTGTCTACCTTCACATTTATACTTGCATATAAAAAGTACCGTTCCTCCCTCAGACACAAATTGAAAATGACATCTTCTCTCTGTTATCTCAGTTCTCTAATAAACTGTCTGTTCTCTCTTCAAAGAGACCCATACAGCTAATCTAAACCTCAGACCAATTAGCTACCTCATTCTATACTCATTTAAATACATTGCTTGTAAATATGCAAATTCTTCAGAATTGCCAGTATACTCTAAGACTGTTACTTTCTTCATTCTATGATATTGCATTTGCTTTGTTTCACACCTCTTCTACTAAACTCAATGTTGCACTCTGCCTGAACTATCAACCCTTATGTCACTCTCTTGTGCCAAGGCTGTAGCTGAAAATGATATTTCACCAAATCTACCTATCCAGTTAAAAGAATAAAGAAAAATAGTTATATAATAACATAAAAATGGTTGTGTATGGACATATTAACTAAATACTTTTCTGAAAAAAAAAACAGAGAAATACAAAAAATGGTGTTAAGCATGAAAAAAAACAACAACTTTGTGTGGTAGTAGTGGGAAATCTTCATCCTTTGTAAGTCTGAATTCAGTCTGATGCTGAAAATCTGACATCTAAAACCAGACCGGATTCCATCTAGATTTAATGAATCCCAATATAATTTTTACACCTTAATTACATCAAAGAGATTACATGCTCAGTGGTACTTCTTCAACTGACAATGTATCTAGGAAATGTTGCATGAGTATTGCTAAGCAAATGTAATGTCACTTTGTTAGAGTTATATCTGTTTTATGAGAAAGCCAAATGTCTTGCAGAGATTTTTTTAATGGTACAGTGGCTAATGAGTAGTTGTTCAACAATGAACAACAATACACATACCAATGTGAAGACAAAACTCTTGTAGGAAACCCTTTAGGAAGCAGAAAAATATTTATGGCTATCACTGGGCATAAAACATAAGATTATACATATTGCAGTATCCAAGCCCCAGGGATGTTCAGGCAAGAGTGGCATCCCATATGTGTCACAACTAGGTGAAAAAAAAATATAGCAGCTATAACAACTTTTGATCACAGAGAGAGACCTGTAACCAGGAGAGCAGTTCCAACAGGTACAAAGTATGAGATCAGCCAATAACACTTGGTGTCAATAGAATGGTCATGCAACAGTATTCTCCCTGTGTCTGACACAGTGATGCACAGTATTAAACTGACAACATAACAATCAGATCAGGATAAATATGCCAATATCTTGCATCAGGAAGTAATGGAGGAAAACAGACGTGGGATAGGTGCATGACACCAAAGCTCATTGCAAAGGGCAGAATGGATGGAAGAAATGAACAGGAAACTGAAGAATGCATGCACAACAACTCAACACAGAACTGAGATAGCATGATAACTGGGTCTGTATTATATGCTTGAAGAGACTTTTCTTCGAACTTATAAAAATCGACACCTAAAGAGTGAATGCTCTAAATCGCGAATGGCCACATCCTCAAATGTTTTCCTTGGCATTGTTTGTATATGCAAGCACACTGCTGCACTAGCCATTTTTTTTTCTTGCAGCTAAAGTTAGCATGCTGTTTACTGCAGAAAATCAGTACTGCATTAGGGTGCCCTTCTGCTTGATTTGCATCAGTAACAAACCACTGTACAAAGACATTCCATTGCGGTTCTTTAGCACAATATAATAAACCATGCACCACTCTATAGTATCTTCACCCTTCATGAGTTATTCCCTCTGCATGCAGCTATACATGTGGGACAACACACACACACACACACACACACACACACACACACACACACACACACACACACACACACACACACACACACACACACACACTCACACTTTGCATTAAGCCCCAGCTGTGTAGAAGCATTCTCCAGACCAAACATGCTCCTGAATCCCACCTGTATTTACATGCATGGGCACGGTAACCATAACTCTGTGAAAGAGGTCTGCACGGCCACTTTTCTATGTGATGTGCATGCTATATGTTAAACTGTAACCATTATTCTGTACTAGAGGTAGCAGCATGGCCACTTCTCTGTGTGATGTGCATGCTATATGTTACACTGTAACCATTATTCTAGGATAGAGGTAGCAGCATGGGCACTACTTTGTGTGATGTGCATGCTATATGTTACACTGTAACCATTATTCTGTGCTAGAGGTAGCAGTATATCTCTTTCATTTGCAATGTGCATGCTGTATGTTACACTGTAACTATTATTCTGTGCCAGAGGTAGCAGCATGGTCACTTCTCCTTGTGATATGCATGCTAAATGTTACAATGTAACCATTATTCTAGGATAGAGGTAGCACCATGGCCACTTCTCTGTGTGATGTGCATGCTATATGTTACACTGTAACCATTATTCTAGGACAGAGGTAGCAGCATGGACACTACTTTGTGTGATGTGCATGCTATATGTTACACTGTAACCATTATTCTGTGCTAGAGGTAGCAGCATGGCCACTTCTCTGTGTGATGTGCATGCTATATGTTACACTCTAACCATTATTCTGTGCTAGAGGTAGCAGCAGGGTCACTTCTCTTTGTGATGTACATGCTATGTTACACTGTAACCATTATTCTGTGTTAGAGGTAACAGCATGGCCACTTCTCTGTGTGATGTGCATGCTATACGTTACACTCTAACCATTATTCTGTGCTAGAGGTAGCAGCAGGGTCACTTCTCTTTGTGATGTACATGCTATGTTACACTGTAACCATTATTCTGTGTTAGAGGTAACAGCATGGCCACTTCTCTGTGTGATGTGCATGCTATACGTTACACTCTAACCATTATTCTGTGCTAGAGGTAGCAGCAGGGTCACTTCTCTTTGTGATGTACATGCTATGTTACACTGTAACCATTATTCTGTGCTAGAGGTAGCAGCATGGTCAATTCTCTTTGTGATGTGCATGCTATATTTTGCCACACTGTTCCCTTGTGGTATCTCTACACCTGTATTTTTTAGCTCTGTAATGCAGCAGTGTTGGCTTTGCATTTTGATTGCATGCACTGATAGCTCTAGTATGATAGCAAGTGTATGTGGGTTGCGAGTGGCATGTTTGTGAAAGCAATGCTCTGTCTGGTAATATGTCTGTCCCCTTTCCTTAAGATGCAGTGATCTCAGATGCAATCAACTGAGAAGGTGTACTCATGGGGGCCACAGTCCTTGTATGGCCATCTTGTGGGTTTTAACTCCCCAAGGTAAATTACGTATGGTACTCCAACTCAAATTCTACTCTTTAGATTTAAACATAATTCATGAAGATCTTGTTTGCATCATAATCATAGAGCCAATCTGCTTTACTATGACCTCTGCTACACCTACATTTATAAGCTCTTCATGAGCTTGTTTTTTTTTTTTTTTTGTAGTCTGGCAATTAGCACAGAATGTTCAAGCTGTGAGCTGTACTTCCTGTGGTACAAAATTTAATTCTGTCAGCTCTTGTTTGCATAGTGTGACCTTGAGCAGCTCATTTAATCAGACCGCTTCCAGGTTACTCATGAAAAGGGACTGTGTATCTAGTGCGCCTACCTGGTTAACAAATAGGTATTAATATTGTCACATTGGCTTTCAAAATGTGTTTCTTTGATCAATTTTACTGTTATTTTTGCCTGTCCTGAATTTGTACAGCGGTTTCAGTTTTGTAACCAACCTGCACTTCTTAAAAAAACATCTCTGTCATACTGTTTGTTTACCTTCCCCCTAGGTTTGTAAAGGGATGCTGTATATTGTCATGCATTTTCCCTTTCACCTGAATGGCTGTTACACCCCTCATGTTGCTTTGCTTTGGTCCTTCGAGGTGATGACTCCTTTACTTATCTACCCACCTGTCAACAACTGTAGTTTAATCAATAATTTGCTGTGAATATCATTTAGTATGGTCAGCAATTAAATGATGGTGAAGTGGTACTTGGACCAAAAGTGCAAGGTTTATTAATTACTGGGAAAATTCTGATCTGTGTACCACACTTACTAAATAAAAATATTCCTCCTTCAAGTGAACAGTGTGGAAGAAATTATTACAGTTGTACTCATCACTGACTGACTACTTTTAGAAATGAATATTATTTTTAGACATTAAATCAGGCCTGCAGTTCAGAAATATCTAAGGAAGTATCACATAAATGTCATAGAAATGAAGTGGTAATATGCATTCACTTTAACATCTTAGAAGTTTTAGCAAGTTATACCGCTGAATGATTTCTAAAAATACATATAATGATGTGACTGCTTCCCTTCTCAGCTCCTGAATAAAGATTGTTTTCAAGCTGTTCAGCTCATTAGATTTCTAGGAAGCATTCTGAAGTAATTAGTAAATGCTGTAAGTAATTTTTACTATTAAGCAGTTCTTAGCATCTCGTCTGATGCGTTTGCAGTACAGCTGGCAATCAGATTAAGCTGCTTTGGTTGATTACAGTGAAATTTCAATTTACACATCCAAATGACTTTCAGGTCTACATCAGCTTTAAACACATGGGAGGTCTAATGTTTGAAAGAAAGAAAAGGCCTGAAATTATGAAGCTTGTCAGGATGCACAATGAAACTATTTTTTTTCCTGTTTTTATTTCAGAAAATCACACTCAAGGCCAAAAATTATGACAATATGATGTAACCCTAAATGCTGTTTAAAATAAAATGAAAAACTTCTTTAGCTTTCTCCTTATAATATTCCCCAACAGAATAAAAACGTAAAAGTGCATTTATGCTGAGATTGGCTTGAAGTAATATAAATGATAGGCGAGCAGAGCTGTATCAAATAGCCAGTCTCTGATAAATTATTTGTATAACTGCAAGGCTGTTTATAAACATCGTTTCTAGAAAAGTGCAATGATATTACATTTGTGGTATTATTTATTTACTTTCTTATTTATTATTGTTGACTTAGAACGTCCAGCTGGCCAGATACCATTTTCAGTGGTGGCCCAGGGAGAAAAGCTCTACCACAGTACATTTATATTAACAAGTGAATTTCAGACAGTTATCAGAAAAAAAAAGTTACATTTTTCATGAAACAACAACCATAATTACAAGACAGTTATATACAGTAAAGTATTTACATCAACAATTACAAGTCTATACAGTTACTCCAACTGTAAAATCTTGCAGACGTTAGTGGATTGATACTGCAGAAGGGAAAACGTTGTAAAGAAGTTTAGTGTTCTTATGTTTCAGTAAAGAAAGGTTTGCAAGGAGTTCAAGATACGTAAGAAAGTAAGTTATAAAATTATGTAAGAAGGGAGATTTTAGTATTGCAGAGATCTGTAAAAAGTTCAAGAGATATAATGAAGCATGTTATAAAATTATGTAGGAGGGGAAGGGAGGTATTAGTTGCATATAGGAAGATAGTGGTAATAGCATATGACTGAGAGAGCTTGGTATAGGATTAGTTCTATTTATGCTGCCTGTCCCAAACTGATGTATCTAGAAGGTTTATAACTTTGGTATACAGAAGATGCATGAGAGGGGCAAAGCACTGGATGGGGGCAGTTAGAAAAAGGGAAATATGGGAAGTGTTATTTAAGAGGGAGGTATGAAAAGGGATTAGGGAAAGTTGTTAGGGGTGTAATCATTCAAATCGTGGATGGTAAAAAGTTAGTGATGAGCTATAAGAAGTTAATGCTTCACTTGGTGATGAACATGAGCATAACCAAGACTGGGTGAGGCATAGTTTGAGCTAGATTTTATAGCTTGGGAGTTTGTTACTCGTTTTTACTTGTGCAGGGATAGTGTTCCAGAGCTTGGAGATGTAACAGGAGTATAGCGAGTCCCCCGATGAACTATTTGCTTTAGTAATGTCACCAGTCCCTTGTGGAAGTGTAGGACAATCATATGATTGTAATGCAGGGCATTGTTTAGGTAAAAATATATATCAGTTTTTACACTATAACTGACAGTATGCTATGTAGTTGTTAAGCTTTAGCCAGTTTAGCTGCTGTAAGTCTTGGCAGTGGTAAGTTCACTGTGCAGTGTTGGTGACAAATTTAGCTACTTTGTTGTAACAGGAGCCTAGTGTGGATTTTAGTGTAGAACTTACTTTTGTAAGGATAGGTGAGGTTGTTTTGCCCTGTAAAGGGAGCCAAGTTTGTGGTGGATCTTTTTAATTTTTTAAAGAATATGTTGATCAAATATAAGATTGTTATCTATTACAATGCTAAGTAATTTACTCTGTAGTACTATCTCAATTTTAGTATTATTGCAGATGTAACCATGCAAGATTATTTTTTATGGAGATAATGTTTTGGGGTGAAGAGCATCAGTTTTGTTATACTGGAATTAATGAGTAGGTTTGAATTTTTCAGACACGTTTCAATTGAACAGAAAGAAATTTGAGTGATTTCTTGTAGTCTAGATATTGTGGGAGCTGTACATATTAACTCTGAATCATCTCTGTATTGTACTACATTTACTTGGTGTATGGAAGTGTGAAGCTTGTTTATAAAAATATTAAAAAAGGGGTTTTAGTATAGAGCCCTGAAGGATACCTATGGTAACTGGAAGAGAAGCCCTGTTGTCATTTGACTTTATTGTTCCCTTCCAGATAAATAACTTAGGAATCATTTAAGGGAGGATTGAGACAAACCTATAAAACAAAGTTCAGCGAGTAAATGTTGGTGTGATACAGTGACAAAAGCTTTGGGTAAGTCTAGGAATGCAGTTGACACTAGGTTACCATTGTTTTATGCTGGTTTACAGTGTTGGTGAAGTGAATGAGGGCAGTGGTTATGCTGTGGTGGGGTCTGAAACCATGTTGTGTTTCTAGGAGTAGAGTATTTGCATTTAGGTGATGTAAAAGCTGAGCATGAATACACTTTTCAAGTATTTTTGATAGTGGGAAGAGGATTGCAATGAGACTGAAGTTATTAAAACTGTAAATGTATAACAATGGATACTTTCCAGGTGAAAGGAATGCATTTTTCAGACACAGCTCTATTTATCAATCTGCTTTGGTTGATTACAATGGAAAAGCAATTGCATCTGCAGCCATTTTAAACAGTCTGAGGGAAGTTAGTCAGTAGATAGGGTGGTTGTGTTTAGCTTATGTAGGAGCATTTTAATGGTGGAGGTGGGTACTGAGCTGAAGTCAAATAGCTGAGGATATTTACCAGAGGCTGATGGTACAGAGAGGGTAGTGGAAGTATTCATGTTTGTGAGGGACAATATAGTCTGTCTAAAATAGATGTTAAACTTTGTGGGAATTGGATCCGTATTATTGTTGGATGTGGGGATGGGGTTGCCAATTTGACCTGGATGTAACAGTTTGTTTATGGGTGTCCAGAAGAGTTTTGGGTTGTTTTGATGTTCGTTTTTGGAGGATGCTATAATATGTTTGCTTGCCATGTTTTATTTGGTATTTTGTCTGATTCCTTAGTTGCCTGAAAAGTTGAAATGTATTTTGTGTTCTATTTTTGAGACACCTTTTTCAGGCTTTCTCACACTGTAGTTTTAATTTCTTAGCTTCTTTTGTTAGTCATAGTGCAGGACTAGATTTGAACCTATTAGTACATACTTGGGCAAGGTTAGGATATTGAGAATTTTTAGGAATATCTAAGTGAAGTGTGAGAAAGCAGAATCTAAGTGCATAGATTTTATTATTTTCCACTTATATTCTCTTAAGGATTTGATAAAAGTAAGTTTGTCAAAGGTTTTGAGTTATGAACTTGGTTGTAAATCACATATTTATAACTGATATTGTAACATCTGAGAGAGTAAGTAGGTTGATGGTCAATTTGACTGTTTGGAAGTCTATCGGCCACTGTAGTTTTGTTGGGTTTATTAGTAAGAATTCAGTTTAAAGTCGATTGCCTACTAGTACTTTTGTGGACTCTAGTAACCATGTAATTACCTGTGTAAAGCCATACAGGTTTATGGAATCAGATGGGCTGTTGCTATTAATAAGCTGCCAGTCTATATTTGGGACACCTAGAATTATTGTTTCATGTTGTATATGGTAGGATATCTAGTATAGGATATTTTCTACAGAAGTAATGTTTTTATCTGGTGAGATATGTGTGGCTGTTAAACAAAGCATTTTCTTATTATTGATTTTGAGATGTGCTATAAGCAGCTCTGATTTATTAAACTTTGGCATCTCTTGTGCATATGCAGTTATGCTTAGGGAATTCTTGTAGATGATGGCTATTCTGTCTGCCCACTTATTTCTCCTCTCAAGCCTAATTATACTGAAACCAGGTGGGGTAATTTCATTTTTATTCATATCTTTTTTTCAGCTATGATTCTGTAATTATGATTACATCTGGGGAATATGTGACAATACAAACATGTATGTCATGGATTTTGTTTTTTGGCATATGTTTCTAAGATTGATATTTAGGAAGAAAAGGCTGGACTTGGGGGATGGGAGAGGAAGAGGTTCATTCAATACTGTGCTGTTAGTGTGCATTTTTTTTTTTGCTGTGCAGGGCCAGTGTTTGGGTGAATGTCTCCAATGATTTTTTTGGGTGGAAATTTTATGACGGAAAGTATGTAGCAAAATGCATTTGTGCTTTAGTTTTATTGTATTTCATATGGTAACATACTTAGATTAAAGATACTTCTAATTAAAACAATCTAAGAAGGTTTGCTGGTACAGTGGGGGTGCTGTGGTGAATGACAGACATAGTAACTGTTGGTGTAGTGATTGTGGGTTTATATTACTATTACTCATATTTACTTGGGTGATATGGTAGTTGGGAATTATACAAAAAGGCAACAGTCCCACATATTCACCAGTCTTGCCAGTCTATAAAAAAGATGGTCGTTATTGTCTTGTTATTGATTTACGGTAGGTTAATCAATACACAACTCCTAGAGCATATGTGATTCCAGGAGTTCCAGCACTGGCTGCACATATTAAGTCACAAAGTAAGTGGTTTACAGTAAAAGATTTAGCAAATGGCTTTTTTGCAGTACCATTCAGGAAAAAAGACTGGACTCTACTTACCTTTACATTTAAAAACAGCAATATGTCATGACAAGGTTACCTCACGGATTTCAAAACAGTCCAGTTATTTTTCACCAGACAGTAGGATCCGTTCTACAACATTTGGCAAAAGATGATTTAGTGTTGCATAACATTGATGATATATTGATTCAGTCTGAGACAGCAGAAGAGCATGTACAGCTTCTTAAAACAGTTTTCCATACTCTACAGCAGGCAGGGTTTAAGGTTAAAAGTGAAAAAATTCAATTTATGTCACAAGAAGTTAAGTTTCTTGGTGCTATTATAAAACCATCAGCGAGGTCTCCTTGCCCTATGTGTGTGCAAGGCATTTTACAAATAGCAAAGCCATTGACTATAGCAGATCTACATAAATTCATGGGAATCATAAATTACAATAGAGAATTTATAGAGGATTATGCAGCTGTGCTAGCTCCTCTATACAAAATGTTACAGGACCAAAACAACTCCACCTTTTTAGAGTGGGGCCCCATGAGGTTGAGGCATTTTCACAAATGAAGTAAAATTAGCACAAGCTACAGAATTAATAGCACCCACACCAAAGTTGCCATTTGTGCTACAGGCAGCAGCAGGGAACAAAACGATATCTGTGGTGCTATTATAGGAATGGACACATGCTTGCGAGAACAGAATGGAAAAAAACATTATGTCAGGTTACTTTCTGTAGTAAGATGACCCCAGTGGAATTGGGCTAGCACATCTGCATACAGCAGTTATTAGCCATTTACTGGGGTATTAAGCAAACTGAGTATCTGACTGTATTTTCAAGTATTATAGTACAAACACCGCACCAATCAGTAAAGCTCTGGTAGACAATTTTGAGATGAATAAAATCACAGATGGTATTAGTCAGGCAGTCTTTGAAAAATGGATGGCACTGTTCAGAATGAAAACTGTCACAATTCAGACAGGGGACAAATATAATTTGTCAAATCACATGGGATATGAAGGAAAACAGCATAACTGCTTAGAGAAAATAATGTCACCTGATGTACAATTTCTGGCATCTGATTTTGACCACTTTAAGTCATCCCTTTTTTTAGACAGATCACTGTATTGGGACAAAGGCAAATAATGGACAGGATTTGCTGTAGTTCCAGTGAATCAACATCTGGGTTGTCCTGAACTAATCAAGTTACCAGGGCATATGTCAGCTCAAAGAGCTGAACTGGAGGCAGTACTGTATGTGCTAAAGTACTACAATCCTGCTAACATTTTCTCAGACAGTGCTTATGTTTTAAATTCTTTAAGACTGCATATGGACACATGGGTAAGACAAGGATTTGTGGACAGTGCAGGCAAACAATTATGGCATGCTGAAGTATTAAAAGACATACATAAAATTATAACAATGTCGAGTCAACAGGGACAGTACAGCATCTTAAAAGTAAAAGCACATCAAAAATTGACAAGTGAAACTTTCAGGTTAAATGCATTCGCTGACACATTGGCAAAACAAGCAGCACATGATGGAATATATGTACATGAGTGTAGAAGTTATAATCTTAAAAGAGCTAGATGAAGAGCCTATAGAAGGAGACCTTATAAATATTGAAACACAACAGGGCTTGAAAGAATAAACTGATCAGTGCAGACTACCGGGACTATCACCAAGGGATTGTTATGCATACATTACCTCTAAGGGACTGCAGTTTCCATATGTACCATTTCAGTTGGCACAGCAGTTGGTCAAGTTAAATCACCAAACATTGGGACATGTAGGAGCTGATAAGCTATGGGTGGTTGTAAAAGAAAAGTATTGGAACCCAAGTTTAAAAAAGGTCTTTAGGCTAATTGTAGAAGAATGTCTAATATGTTTACAGGTAAATGCTAAAAGCAAAAAACCTCAGTTACATCAGGTGCAGCCAGCGGATGGAGCATGGTATGCAGTTCAAATAGATTATGCAGGTCCTTTGGCAACAACAAAGGGAGTCTACAGATACCTACTAGTAGTAGTGGATGTCTTCTCAAATGGGTAGAAGCAATTCCTACCAAAACATTGACAGTAAAAGCAACTGCAGAAGTTTTATGGAAAAATATTTTTTGCCATTGGGGATGGCCACGTGTCATAGAATCAGACAATGGTCCACAGTTTGTTAGTGATCTCATTAAACAAATGTGTAATTTGTTAGGCATACAGCAAAGGTTTCATGTACCATAACATCCACAATCCAATGGCATTGTAGAATGTATGAATCAGGAATTAAAAGAACGTCTAAAACAGGCATGCCTGGAAAAGAGCAGTACTTGGGTACATCATCTGCCTGACATTTTAATGGGTATTTGGGCAACAGCAAATAGCAAAACAGGTATCTCCCATTATGAAATAATGACAGGTTGCAAAATGCCCATAGAATTGCCATTTGATCCAGATGTACCTAATGGTAAACCCATGTTAGAAATCAGCAAACATCAAGAGTGACTAAAGCAACTTACTAAGGTATGTGACTATAATGCAAGGGAGCAAATGTTCCACCTATGGAAAAAGGTGCCAATATTATCGCCTGAAGAAAACCTTCCCTGTGGAGCAAAAGTATTGGTAAATATGTTCCAAATGGAAGTGCCATGGAATAGCAATTGGCAAGGATCTTTTGAAATAGTGGAACAAATTGGACCATTAGTGTATAAAATCAAAGGAAGAATAAAAATAAAACAATGGTACATAAAGATCAGTTAAAAGTTGTTAAAACTAGTAAGCAATGTAAATCTGACTAAGTGCATTCTCTTGTTGGTTCCTCACAGAGTAAGCATAATGAAACTGACATGGTTTAAAGTGCATCCTTTTGGAAATCCAGTTTTGGATGACCAAAGGCAAAATGATTCAGCAATGGAATTTCTATTTAAAGGATTTTTTTAAAGCAATAATAGCTATCATGCTAACTATTATTGTATTACTTAGCATTAAATTGTACTTACAACCTGTTAATCAACTGTAAAGTTGCACAAGAGAGAGAGAGTAAAGATATCTGGAAAAATTAGCAAGATTGGTCACCATCTTTTAATATGTTTTTGGCAAGACAGTGCTGGTATGCAATAAACATGAATGTTTCTGATTGCTGGGTATGTAGTTTCATACCTAAAATAGCAAGAGTTATGCCCCTGGTGCCAATTCTACTAGATACTTTTAATACTTGGAGAGTATTAATAAATGAAACAGGAGAGCAAGTTGTAAATGTACAGCTACGTAAAACAAGGGTACAGTTATCTGCTGTAGTACAGGGAGGGAATTACATGTTTTCATCAAAATGGAACAAAATCAGTGGGTGACAGTAACTGCACTGAGATGATTGCAATAGTAAACATTCATAAACATGTACCAGAATATGGTGTATTTTATCATGGATTTCCTATTTTAATACCAGCCAAGGGTCGGTTATTATTAAGTAAAACAATGGTACATCATTTCTCACAAAACATAAAAAATGAGTGCAAAACCAATGTTACATGTTTGCAAAACAAAATAAATAAATTTTTTACGGTAGTACATGATGAAACTCCTACTATGGGACAAGTAAATGGCAGCATAGTAAACAGCAGTGTTGCCCTATCAGACGGGTTATATTACATTTGTAGGAATATGCTTATAAATGGTTACCAAAGGGATGGGATGGTACCTGCTATATAGGGTTAGTAGTACCAGCAATGCATCATGTAAAAGAGTTACCAAAGGGAAGCATTAGAAATGCAAAAAAGAAAAGGGACATATTACCTATAATTGAAAGCCCAAAACATCCAGTAAACACTTTAGATACATCACGTATTTATCACTAAAATCTTGATTATTTAAAATAATAAGATATGGCTCTAGGAGATGATGTAATTTCTGGAACAAGTATAGTCTCATGGTATAGAGCAGCAAAAGCCATTTTGGAGTTAAGAAAACTATCCAAACTAGTTGAAGTATTAGCAAACACCACTTTCATAGGTTCATAGGTGTGTGTTAGGCTAATGGCCCTGGAGCCTTTACCTAGCCCATAGAAGTGCCTTGGCATCATGCTGCCCAAAGTTACTTCCCAGTGCCTCTATCAAGTAGATCCACTGGAATGATCTCCGGGGTGAACTTTCTATTTCCCATCCACTCAAGATTTCTCTTGAAGAAGGCCAGTGAGGTGCTCTGCTTGACATGTATGGGAAGTCTATTCCAGAGCATGGGGTGTCTCTAGGTTATGAACCTGTCCCCCAAGCATGTTCTGTTGATTGTGGTAATGAGGTTGAGGTCTCTGGAGCCTGTGGTGCAGAGGGATTGGGATTTATTTAGATGTAGCATTTCTAACAGAGCTGGGTCAGACATGGCTTTGTAAGTCCTGCAGAGAACACCTCTTAGTAGATGATATGAGACAGAAAATAGCTGGAGTTTTTTGAGTCAGTTGATGACTGGTCTAATGAAGGAAGAGTAGAGAGAGATGATGACCTCTTTCTTCCTGGATGCAGAATCCTTGGTAATGAGATGTGCCACATAGAAGGACTTTCTGACCACAGTGGCAGTGTGGTGGTCAAAGGAGAGGTTGCTGTCAACCTGTGTCTCCAGATCTCTTATAATGACTTCAGTGTTCAGTGGGCTCCCATCAATGTGGTAATTAGTTGGAACTGAGTTTTTTCCAAAGGGGATGATGACGCATTTTTTGGCATTAAGCTTAAGGCCATGGTTTCGACACCAGTCACTGGTCTCAGTGAGGCCTTTCTGTAGGATGTCTACATCACTTGGGGAGTTAATAATGGCTCCCAGCTTACAGTCATCTGCAAACTTGGTTAGCCAGAGTCCCTCCATGTTGGTCTGGACTTCTGTGAAGTAACTGCCAAACAGGAGAGGACCCAGGGCCAATCCCTGTGGGTCTCCACTCATGACTAGTCTGCAATCTGACTTGTAGTCTGCTATCAATGCAATCTTTGACATTTCTGTCGAAATGCCAGCCATATGAACTATGGTTTTACAAAATCAGATGGCATTTGATTACATACTAGCATCCCAGGGGGGTACATGTACACTAATAGGAGAACAATGTTGTACATTTATTCCAGATAAAACAGAGTCTCTAAAAGCCCATTTAGAGGTCATTGCACAAGTGTCACAACATACTACAAAAAACTGGAATGATGATTGGAGTGAGTGGTTTAGTAATCTATTCACAGGGTGGACAGGAAAAATCATTATATTTTTAACTGCTATTATTGTAGTGCTTGGTTGCATATTACTCACATGTATTAAAGTTTGCTTAACAAAAGTTAATCAACATGTTACTGTTGTCAATAGCCATAATGAAAATGTATTACCAAACAATGATGAATTTGTCTCCCTGGTTTAAAATAAAAAGGGGGTATTGTTAGAGTGTGCTAAACAATGAATAAGGGTTGAAATCAATTCTGCTACAAATATGCAAAATAAATAAGGCATAAAATAAAAGTTTGCTTAAATGTAGCAATAGAGCTTAACAATATGTATTGAGCATCCATACTATGTGACATTACCTTGACTGTGTTTTGAAAAACAAGGAACATCTGTTAATGGACATGTTTCCTAACAGAATCAGCAGAAACTGTAAAAAACAATTCTGTACACTTTCCCACAATATCAGCAAGGAAGTCTGACAGATGAATGGATGTGCTTTTTATAAAATTAGCAGTACGTGCTTTCTTACAAGATGTTTCCTTAAAAACATGTCTTCTCACAATATCTGCAAGAAAAGTTTGATGTGCTTTCTTACAGATGATTGGACATGTTCAGCAGAAAAACAATTTGTACGTGCCTTCTCATAAGACATTTCCTTAAAAAACAAGTCTGAAAAGTAAAATATTACAGGCTTTCTCACAACCATCAGCAGAAGTGTTTCCTAACAAATGTTTCTGTAAAAAGTCTAAAAGGAGATGCCAAGAGCGAAAACAGGATCCAAAGTACATGAAAACAACAGTATAAAAAGACTGCAAAATTAAGTTATGTTACAGGTATTCATAGGAAGACAGTTGTTCCGAGGTATTGTGTAGGAGAATTATAATTCATAATGATCATGAAGTAAACCTTGTACATCAAAGCTAAAAGCTGTAACAGCAGTACGTGTCATCTGTTATAAAAATAAGTTATTTAAAAGTAACTGTGCTAAAAGTAAAATTGTATTGTGCTGCAAAGTATATTTCTTTATCAGTGTGTAGTTTGTAAGGCTTGGTGCCTTAAACAGACTGCAGATGCAGTCATGCAAAACTCTGTGTTATAACCTGACTCTGATTCAGCAGTAAACAGCCAGTAAGACTTTGTGTCTTAAGAAGACTTTGGTTCCAGTACAGCAAAGACAGCACAGCAGCACCTCCATAATTATTTTTTCAGTAGTTGGTAAAGAATGTTAATATGCTGAGGAGGCACACTAGTAGGGTATGAGTCAGAGCCATTTTGTATAATATACAAGTTAGATTTTGCTGACGATATTAATTGGCACTATAAAATGCTACTGGGCAAGAGTAGTTATAGAAGTATGACTTCTAAAAGAACAAGCTGGTGGCAGCACTTTAAGGTAATGGGTCAGAGATACTAATTGCAAGACAACTGTGATCGGGTGATGTTTAATTGTTCTGATGCATTGATAGGTTGGAAGAAGTGAAGGGGTGGAGTTGGAATATTTTAAATGAAGAGTTGGAGGGGGTGGGTAGGAATTGGGGGGTATGAAAGGGGAGCAGAGTGAACCCAAGCATAACGAGGATGAATGGAGTGGGACCCAAGCACTGAATCAGCAAAGCAGAAGTGTTGAGAAAAACAGTCAGTAAGCTTTGGATATGGCAAAAGGTAAGAAGGTTTCCAGAGATAGTTAACTTTATGAATTGAACAATGTGAAACAGAAGTGGAGAGGGGGAAAGAGAGAATTACAGGGAGCAGCACACAAGCCCAAGACTAATATAATAACTAATATATAGTGTGGAGATATATTGACTTTTGTGTTGCTACAAGATATCCATCACTGTTTATTCACCAACTGCTAATCCAGTTTGTTAGTTTTTATAACTGTGGATTTGCTACATTGATGCTGCTATATGATTTCTGCAGTCGCTGAATAAATTTTACTTCTTTTATCTTAAAAAGTGGAGTTCCTGGCATTTTGTGGTTTCTGTACATTGCTTATTGTTCACATGACTTAAAAATCATTAAAACACAATTCAAAATCTGTAGTCATTAAATAACACTTTTGTATTATTGTGCAGATGCAGCAATGTAATGAATAAAAATGCTGGTTGTGCAAGAAAATGCCCTTAATAGTAAGATTCATACTTCTAGCGCAATAAGTCTGTAGACATAAATCTGTAACTATAGTATCTGTTTACTAAAAGCTGGTGGTTTCTGATTTAATTGGATTGGGATCATTTTCATTTGGCATGTTTGCAGATGTTGTATGGTTGTCATGGATTTCTATTTATATGTTGTTCTTTTCTAATACTAGTAAGGTAAGTAGTAAGTGATTCTTGCTTAATAGAGCAATGGAATGCCTGTGGTTTTACTGACTTCCTGTTCAGCATTGAAGTTCAGAAGTTTAGTAGGCTGGAGGTTCTGTCCTTCTGTTCTCACATTAGGTATTTGGTATAATATTCCTGTACTGACACTGCTCTGTACCTTTTGAAGTGGGGTGGGTGCCTCACTCCTGAGGTGACATTGTTCAGGTAAGACATTACACTAATGTCACACTTCCTCTGACCTTATGGTAGCTTTGATAAATGCTAAATACCTTCATACCCTGTGCCATGCACCAAAATATTTTCAAGAACCACACTTTATGCGCCACATATATCTGCCATATACAACACAATAATCTGTACTTTTTCTCTTCTTTCCATTAACATATTTTCATATTTCCCCATAACATTTGTTTTCTACAGAAACATCTATTAATGCTTTACGGTCTATTTTTTTTTCCTGGTACCATTTCTCAAAAGTTTTTCAGTTCTCTTACACTTTAAGAATATGTGTTTGAGTGTTTCCTCATTTTGGCATTGTGTCACTAAGCAGTCTTTCTTTTATTCTCTGGTACTTCATACCACCTTTAACATGAATTCCTTTGTGAAATCATTACTTCACTTCATTCCTTCTTTATTTTACTGATTGTCTTGTATGTTCATAACAGTTCCCAAATTTGAGCATTACAAAATTGTTCCATAACACTAATGTATTAGTCTCTACTTTTTTCCCTTTATATTTGCTTGTGATTTCCAAAACTGCACAATTCTCATGTATCCATACATAAGATATCCTTTTTCAAAAAATCATTTTTCCTTCGTGTATAGCTTTCCAGTATTCTTTACACACAGTTTTCATAATCCTGTTAAATAAAATCTCTGTTTTTCACTTCATACGAAATGATACACAACTAATGTCAGTGAAGCAGAAAATAAGTAATGATAATCATTCTCTTACGTGTTTCTTATCTAATGCCTTTTCGTAAAGGAAGGTAACTGAGACCTGTAACCTGCAGAGCAATAATGCTGATATATCTTTGTGTGACTGTTCTGTTAAAGTGTATATCCCTTCTACAATTCCCCAACAGCAGACATTTTACTGAATAAACTTGTTAGAAGTCATTGCAAAGGCATTCCATGCTTTAATAATGCTTCTCTATTTTTCTAATATATTTCCAGTCCATTTCCCTTTTCTACTCAAATAAAATAAATTATTAATATTTTATTTCCTTCTAATTAAAATAAACTGTACTGTTTATAATTGACCCTCAATCCTTTACATTTCTTTCTGTGTTCAGTTTAAATTTTGTAATTTTAAACTCTGTCCATTAATTTTTTTTTCACAAATTTCTTCTGTTTTAACTATTATAACTTAATAATCAACATGGCCTCTCATGGCAGGAATATTTAACTTTGACCTAATATTCTGCTTTCTGTATCTCTTTTTTTCTTCATTATTATTGGTTTTATTGGTAAACAAAGTAACAGTGGGCTAAGTAGACAATACTTAGTTATACCTTTGAGCATTCATATTTTGTCTCCCAGCCACATGCTCACTAATGGCACTTGCCTTGCTTTATTTTTAAAAGTTTAAATTGCTAATTTTGTAATGTTTTAAATTGGATTTACTGTTTAGGGCTACACACTCAAGTGTGTTAGCCTTTTATGTGCTTATTTACTGCATTATTTCATTGTTTAGCCTGTTTTAACCAAAAAAAAAAAAAAACTATCTTGTTTGTTCATTTTTCCGCCTTTCCTAACTAGTATAGTCCAGATCCTATGCTTTGCTGGTTTCAGGACTTCAGTTTCTGTATTCAGAGCTATCCAGCCGTTGCTGTGGTAGAGGGAAGTCCTACTGCTTACTAGTGGGAGTGGTGAGCATTGCACTGCCTACCTAATGCTAGAGGAGTGTTTTTTAGCTCTGAAATTGTAATTTTATTGGTCATGTCAGGCTGATTTCTATCCCTTTCAAATTTCTGGCTTAAAAATGCATGTTTGTGTGTTTTTGCACATCGTGCAGCATAGTGGGGCTAAGGTTAAAATATTCCCGGTGCCAGAAAGACTGCTCTTCAAATTCTCCCTTAGAACTAGCTGGTTTCTCAGTAGTAGCACTAAAATCTGAATCCTGTGACTAGCACTTGCTCTAAAACCTGCTGGTAAACACTAGGAAGCCTTAAACTGATACAAACACTCTACACTCCTTGTAAATAAGGAGAAATTAATAGTAGGAACTAAACAGCCTATAATTGCAAAGTATCTTGCCAAGGTAATGGAAAACAGCTCTTGTACTTTACAAAAGATACACCAAACCAGGCATGTCCAAGGGTCAGCTTCCATTGATTTCTCCTGTCCACCTGATGAATCTGGGCATACTGAGGCAATGCAGCAATTGCCTCATGTACACAGACAACCCTCTCCTCCTACCACCCAACACTACAACTTGCGAGAGATGCACTTACATAGCCAAACTAGAAGTAAAGCTCTCTCCAGCCAAGATTGTGCTAGACAGTCAAGAGGAGAAGGTTAACACCTGCACTACACCTCAAGCAACACATAGCCCTTCAAAACCCACACCACCAACACCCACACATAGTAACACTAAACCCAAATATGTGGAGGCCCTTAACATTAACCTGCCCAAACAACAAGGACCTCCAAAGCTGAAACGCAAACAAACACCAATCACAACCAAAGTGACACATAGCTAAAAACACCAATGTGCCATCCAACAACAGCCCCTAAGGCAAGACAACGTACCAAACACTTTAGTTATAGGTGACTCCATAGTCAGGCACACTGATATCGCACTCACCAGGCTGAACAAGGAGAAAATTACTGTCAGCTGCCTGTCGGGTGCCAGGATCCGCCACATAACGCATGCACTCAAGTCACTCCACAACTGGTACAAATACAACTCTGTCATTATCCATGTTGGAGTGAATTACTTGAGATGTACTTCACTGGACTACATGAAAAGAGACATGGAAGAGCTCTCAGATCATGTGGCCCAGGAAGGTATGACTCTAGCCCTGAGTAGCATCCTGCCTTCGCACAGAATGATGCCACAGTATAAGGACAAAATGATTGACTTCAACAGTTAGCTAAGCTTCTGGTGTCATTCAAAAGGGATCCAGTATCTGTCTGCCTGGGACAACATGATCGGCAAACCATGATGCTTTTCCAGAGATGGTCTGCACCTGTCACCCCTGGGATTCAGGCTACTGGTTAAGGCTCTTGCCACCCTATAGTGCCTTTTTTAGGCAAGGCTCAAATGACAAAACCACCACCGTAACAGATAAAAGCATGAAAAATCTGAATATAATGCTACTCAATGCCAGAAGTCTAAACCTCAAAATGCACTCTTTTGAGGCACTCCTAAAAATGGAGAACGTTGATATCTGTGCAGTAACTGAGACCTGGTTCAAGGCTCCAGAGAGCACACCTGCAATACCAGACTACTACTCTTACCACACTTTATCGCCCACCAAACCAGGACTGAAACACTAAAGTTGGTGGAGTGTCCATATCACCAAGGATCCAGGCTGGTTGCCCAACAAAATGTATCTGAAATACTACAGGTGTAAATAACACTAGGTAAGACTGCAATCCAAATTGTAGCTTGCTACAGATCCCCCACCATGCCCCAAGATTCTCACTACACCTTTCTAAACATACTGGAAAATATTAAGATACACCCATACACCCTAATACTGGGTGGTTTCAACTACCCTGCCATTAATAGGGAAAACTACTCAAGTACCAACACCTTTGCCCAACTCATAAACTCCAATGCCTTGGATCAACTAATCCATAGTCCCACCAGGGGCTCAAATATCCTAGACCTGGTCATTACCAATATGGGAGATCGATGCTCCAGACCAGTGATCACCCCCTCGTTGGTCAGGTCTGATCATAAGCTAATCACCTTGATACTCACATTGCACCCCCACCCCCCAGCAGGGAAACCTCCATAAAAAACTTCTCCAAAGCCAACTTCATGATACTCAAGTCAGAAGTGACAAACCTCATGACACCCATGCAGATGGAAACTGAAAGTTCAACTGCTGAATCCTACACTAAGGCACTGTACAAGCACATCCACTCATGCATAAATCGTGCCATGCTAAATAGAACCAAGATGCTCTCCTCCAAAAAAAAGGAAGCTAATCTGGTGGTCCCCTGCCATAAACAAACTATACAACAGAAGGAAGAAACTGCTGCAGAAAATAGGAGAATCCCAGGATACAAAAAACTCTACCAGCCCCAGTAAGAAGCTGAGATTTCTCATAAAATCCTCCAAAGCTAGTTATGCAAATAAAATTACCAAAGATTCTAAGGACAACCACAAGGCTTTCTATAGTTATGTCAAGAATCTAAGTGGCAATGCTCAGATCTGCTCTGAGCTACAGCAGAATGGCACTATATATACTGATCCCAAATATATTGACAATATCCTGGCAGATCGATTCAGTGGCAACTTCACCCCCCCTCTCACCCCCTAAAGGGCTCATCTCAATACCAAAAGATTGCCAAATACTGGTAATCTAGGACACACAGGTAAAAAAATGCACTCTCCAAAGCTAAGAATACAGCGTCCATGGGACCAGATGACATCCCGGGCTGTGTACAACATGAACTACAAAATGAGCTGGCACCTCACCTAAGTGTCATGTTTAATCATAGCCTCACCTTAGGCTTTGTCCCCAATGAGTGACGCATAGCTACAGTTATCTCACTCCACAAGGGAGATCAACCTTGTATCCCGGGAACTATCGTCCCATCAGTCTGACGAGCCTGATCTGCAAAGCCATGGAATGAATTATCATGGAACTTATAAACAAAGACATGGCAACCTTCAACCATTGAACCCCACCCAGTTTGGTTTCATGAAGGGCTGATCTTGTCTCCTCAACCTGGTTGACTTCTTCGAATCAGTCTCCAGAGCCGTGGACAAGGGTAAGGCGGTCCACACAGCCTATCCTGACCATGCCAAGGCCTTTGACACCATCCGCCACTCTAGAATCATAGATACACCATACTAAGCTGGGCATTAACCCCTACATCACTCGATGGGTTGACAACTGGCTTACTGTCAAAACCCACACTGTAAAAGTAGCTGACTCCAAATCCAGCTCCGGGCAAGTGACAAATGGAGTACCTCAGGGTTCAGTCCTGGGACTGCTCTTGTTTGGCATCTACTTCTCTGAAGTACAGGCCAACACTAAGGGGCTCTGGCTAACAAAGTTTGCAGATGACTGCAAACTGGGAACCATTATAGAATCGCCAAGTGATGTGGATATTCTACAAAAGAGCCTTACAAAGACAGATGCTTGGTGCCAGACCCATGGGCTCAAGCTCAATGCCAAGAGTATAGCTATCCCCTTTGGGAAAAAAATGTACCCATGAATTACCACATAAGTGGCGGTACACTAAACACCAAACTTGTGATAAGGGACTTAGGGGCACAGATGGACAGTGGTCTCACCTTTGATAACCACATTGCCACAACAGTCAGGAAATCCTTCTATGTGGCACATCTCATCACTAAGGGCTTTTCATCCAGAAAAAGGAGGTCATCATCCCACTGTACTCATCCCTCATTAGACCAATTATAGAGTACAACGCCCCATTTGGTATGTACCTCAGAAGACATCTGCAACAGTTGGAAAGGCCGCAAAAATACCTCACTAAAAGAATCACAGGCCTAAAGCAGATGCCCTATGCTGACCATCTAAAAAAACTCCAGCTATACTCTGTCACATATCATCTACTCAGAGGCGATCTCTGCTTAACATACAAGGCCATGTCAAACCCAGAGATGTTGGATATGCTACACTTAAAGAAATCCCAATCCCTCAGAGCCACATGCTCCAGGGATCTAAACCTGATAGGTTCCTGTCCAAGAGACTCCACATACTCTGGAATAGACTGCCCATACATGTCAAGCAGAGCGCCTCTTTGGCCCTCTTCAAAAGGAACCTTGACGATTGGATGGGAGATAGGAAATTCACCCTGGGGATCACATCAGTCGCCCTGCTAGACAGGGGGACCAGGGGAGTAAATAATCTGGGAAGAAATAGCCAGGGAATTGTTATGGCTAGGCTTGTATAGGCCCTAGGGCTGATAGCCTAATACCAACCTATGAAACTATATAAGCAAGTTAATAAGGAATCCCTATCAAATGCATTGTCTAAGCAAGTTAATAAGGAAATCCTATCAAATGTATTATCTTATTTCCTGTTTCACATTTTGCTAGAATCATCCGTAATTACTTAGCTTTTATATTACTGAAAGGTCTCAAAATATCTTGGGATGGACGTTAATCTAACTGGAGCTGGGTATTTCTGTAAACTATCTGCAGTCTCTCTCATCATCAACAACTGACTATTCTTTTCCTTCCTTACGTCCAAATGCCTCTTTTTCTAGCACCTTCTGTACCATTAACCTTAGGTGTATCAGCTTTATTAATGTCTTACAATGCAGCAAATAAAAGACAATGTGGCCAACTGTCTTAGGAAATGATTATGTAATAGTGTATTACTTACTGCTGGAGGATTAATCCTAGTAACTAGTGTGTGCTGATAGAATCAGAACCCTGATACCAAACTACAGCAATGTAGGACATTTAGGGAGCCAAAGAGGAGTGCTTCAGGTGTACTAAATCATTGTGGGATTTGAGGATCCTTTCCCCATGCATGAGTAGCCATATTGAGGTAGGGTACACTGGGGAGAGTGATATGCATAGGAAGGAGTTTGATAATGGCCATGTTTCAAATAATGAGGTAAGCGTTAGGTGGGTGGTTGAGGAAGGCAGAATCATGGGCTGATATTAGTAGAATGTACAGGACATTAATTGTGTTAGATTGCAGGAATGTTCTCAAGAGGGTTGCTTTATTTATGAATACAATGGTGATAGTGCCTTTGAGTAGAATCCTCTTTGGGATCTTTTGTAAAATATTTCAGGTAATATGAGTGATAATGTCAATTCTGGGTTTGTGATGTAGAATGTGGTGATAGTTGTTTGGTGAATAAAAGAAAGAGTTTCAACTATAGGATAAGGTATTATGCAGATCATTATTGTTTAGGATGAAAATATAGGCAGATATAAGAAGATACAGATGAGTGATAGAACTCATTGTTACACATGACAAGTTTGGCTGTTGTCATAATTACACATGTGGCAGGCAGAAGTATTTGCCTGTTGCTCAGGGAGAATAGACATTAATGTACTTTTGGACTCCCATGGGCCTGACTAACTTAGCTCTTGATGTGGAGGGAGCCTGTTTTTTTTTCTTTTTTTTCTACAGTTGTGTAAGTTAGGATGGTGCAGGAGGTGCCCTCTGCAAAAAAAAAAAAAAAAAAAAAACATTTTTGTTTTGGGATTCATTAAGGTAAAGTTTCTTTTTTTTAAAAAATAATTTTATTCAAATTTTTTTTAAAACAACAATTAATAACTTTTACAAATCAAAAAAGAAAAAGGTAAATGAACTATTAGCATAATGAACAATGGCCTCAAATCAAATGAAGACAAAAGGATTACAAGCATAGTTGCACAGACAAAAAATATACTTTTTAACAAAGATTAAGACAAACAATTAAGAGCTGACTTCTTGCTTTCTTTCTTTTTGTGAAGGTAAAATTGCGACCAATTTAAATGTCTCAATTAGGGAGAGAACTTTCTCCCAAGGATTATTGATCCATTTCCTAGGAACGATTCTCATTTCCTTGACTTTGATTTCCAACAGTGCTACTTCTTTCAATAGGGTTAGAAAATCTTCAAATGATGGGATGACAGGGAAGTTCCATTTCCTAGTGATACATTTTTTTGAAACTACCATTAATGTCCAAAGAAGATATAGATCTTTCCTTTTCATAATGGAGGTTTCATTTATATTTATGAGAATCAATGACTTTGACAAAAAAAAAAAAAAGAATCAGTGAAAATGGCTTACAAACATTCCCCTATATCCTCCCAAAATGTCTTTATATGTGAACACTTGTACATAATATGAGACCAGTTAGCATTTCATTTTAAAGAACACCTCCAGCATAATATATCATTAGAATTGTTAAATCTAGCTATTTTATTAGGAGTATAAAAGGCTCTATGTAGACACTTCCATGCAAAGATTTTCCAGATGTGTACATTTGAAGCTAACTTAATAGAATGTAATATATCTACTTTGGTCTCATTTAGTAACAATAATGGATAATCTTTGATGATAAAATTCCAGAAATCCTGGTTAGATTTTATTTTATAATTAATGATAATTTTATATAACTTTGAAATTAAATTTGTCCAATTAAAGCCTCTATATATTACTTCATATAAACAGAATATACATTTAGGCATGGATTTAAATGAATAATTATTTATTGTTCTACATAGATCTTGTGCAAAAGGTACTAGGCTATTAAGAGCAAAACAGTCATTGTTTGATAGATTAAATGTGCTGATTATTTGATTTACATCCATGACTGTCAGATTTTCCATACATTGGTACCAACATGTGAAACTGTTTCCTCTCCATGAGTTAAGAGTATTTATGGAAATATTATTGAAAATGTTTTTTTGTAATTTTAAAGGGAGTTAATAGCTGAAGCCATAATTTGATGCCAATATTATTGTTTACAAAGCTCCAAAAAGTGTTGTACATGTTATTTATATCATTTAGATTAGTAGGTTTGGTGGAATTATATTGCATGTTAATACAAATAATATGCCAGAGTTTACTGTTCTGTTCCTTCAGCTGTATATTTTTTGCAAATTTACTTTCTTCTTGAAAAATAATACTATGTATTGTTTTCCATACGGAAGAAATTTTTGGATCTAGCCAATTTATCACTGTTTTGAAAATGGATTCTTTAATATAAGATTCTAAATCCGGGAAGTTTATGCCTCCCATTTCCCAAGGCCTAATATGATTTAGAAAAGCTATCCTATTTTTTTTTTTTTTTTTGGGTACCAAAGGAAATTTATAAAAATTCTATTTAATTCATTTAAAACATTTTACTAGCAATTATAGGAATAGCTAGTGCAATGTAGTTTACCTTTGGGAGAAGTACCATCTTTATTAGCTGCAATCTATCTTCAAATATTAAGTACAATTTATTCCATTTTCCTATTAGAAATTTAAGGGTATTCAAAATATTATTAAAATTTGTAGATAGAATTAATTCTAAATTCTCACATAAAACAATCCCTAAATATTTAAAAGAGGAAACTTGTTTCCCAATTATTTGATTTGTGTTGGTATTAGAATTATTTTTATTATTTAACAATATATGATTCGATTTAGATGCATCAATTTTTAAACCTGAGATATGATGAATTTTTTCAGCTAATTAATTTAATTCACATAATGCCTCATCTGAGTTTGATAAAGTGAGTAGAATATCATCAGCAAAGAGCATTATTTTTTAGTTAAATTCATAAAAAATGTCAATACCTTTAATTTTGGGGTTAAAACGAATTGCAGAGGAAAAAAGTTCAATTGCTAATGCAAACAACACTGGTGGGATGGGGCATCCTTGTTTAGTACCTTTAGTAATTTTAATTGCTTCTGATGTGAATGGGCCTAATTTTACATATGCCAAATTGTCTTTGTATATATTTTTTATTAAAGTAATGAATTGTGAGGGGAAATCATAAATTTGTAATATATTGAAAAGGTAGTTCCAATTTAATGAGTCAAATGCTTTTTCAATATTTAATGTGACTATTAGGGCTTCAGTTTTGTCTCTGTTTAAAAGATCTATAGTGGTTAAAATTCTTTGTATATAATCATGGGTGTGTCTATTATGTATAAACCCCATTTGATCCTTACTAATGACTTGAGTTAGAGGTTTTTTGATCCTATTGACCAAAATAGACATAAGGATTTTGTAGTCATTATTAAGGAGTGAGATCAGTCTATATGAGCTACATAAGCTGGGGTTTTTGTTTTCCTTTAAAATAGGTGTAATCAGTGAATATCTCCATGAAGATGGAATAATGCCCTGTCAATATGTTTCATTTAGTGCTGTCTGTAGTATTGTTAAAACAGATGTTGGAAATGATTTGTAGATTTCTATAATAATGCCTGGTGCTTTATTATTATTACCTTCTTTAATTTTTTCTTTAATTTCTTTGAGCGTGATTTGTTTTTGGATGTTTATATTTAGGGTCTCTGGGATTTTATTTAAGTTTGTATAATCTAGGCACATGTTTGTATTATTTTGAGAAGAATCATTGATATTGTAATGTTTTGTAAAATGTAATTTGAAGGCTTCTAATATGTCACTTATATCTGATACATTTTTCTTGTTTTCCCCTTCATAAATTATATTTGTAATATTGTTTCCATTGGAATGTCTTTTTAATTTCATTGCTAGATTATGCATATATTTGGGGGAGACAGAATAAGAATTTAATTTTAATTTTTCCAATGCCAAATTGGTTTTATACATTAAGATATCATTGTATTTTATATTTAATTCCCCAATTTCTTTTTTTTTTTTGCAGCTGTATCCTCTACATCCTTTAAGTTAGTTTCTATATTTTGTTTCTGAATATTAACTAGTTCTGACTCCCATTCCTTTGCTTTATTGTTACACCAGGAGATAATTTTACCATAAAGTTATGCCTTTAGTGAATCCCATAAAATAACTATATTTATGTCACCAGTATTATTTGCATCTAAAAAGTATTTTATTTCCAAATCTAACCAAGACTTAAAACTCTTTTAATCTAGTAAAATATGCTGAAATTCTTTTGGTAAATGTCAGTCTTTTAAAATCCATTTGAAGTTTAAGGATAAGTGAGTTATGGTCAAATAGGGAGCAGGGGATTATAGAAGAGTGTGATATTTTCATTTTTAAATCTTGGGATATATATATATATATATATATATATATATATATATATATATATATATATTAATTCTTGTTTGGGTATTGAATCTATAATCACTGTGAGAAAACAGTAATGAATTTTCATTTTTAAAACTAAATGAGTCTATTAACTGCAAATTATCTATCCATTTTCTAAGAGTTCTCCCTGAAGAAGTAATACAGAAAGGTCTTTTATTTGTGGTCTCCTGACTATCTAATATACAATTAAAATCCCCTCCCACAATTAAATTGCCTTTTGAAGTCTTATTAATAAGTTCTATGTGCTTTTTAATAATTCCTGCTTCTATACCTGGGAAGCAATACAAGTTCAGCAAAGTCCAAATTCTATTACTATATCTTATTATTACTATTGAGAGAAGACCATTCTTGTCTTCATAATTATATAGTACTTGAGGACTGGTAATATTTTTCTTCCACAATATTAAAACTCCTCTATTTTTCTTAATGTTTGATGAGTTAGAAAGTTTTATAAAGTCATTTGGATTCCAAGTGCTGTTATCATTAGCTTTGAAGTGGGTTTCCTGTAATAATACCACTTGGGCTTTATTTACTTTTAAGTATTTAAGTAAGTTGGATCTTTTCCTTGGGTTATTCAAACCATTCACATTTAATGAGAGTAGTATTAAGTCCATCTAGTTAATTTATTATTGAAAAGTTTTGATTGAAATAATGACAAGATATTTTGTTGTTGTTTTTTTCTTTTTTTTTTGCTGTGTACCTTTCATATCTTTATTAATTCTAATGAAATGATTCTTAATTCCTTTTGATTTGTATAATTTATTCATAGGTTCATAGATTAGTACTAAGCTAACTGTCCTTGTGAGCCATTTTAAGCCTAGCCAATTATCCCTTATGAGACTCAAACCCTGCACCTTGTGTTTGTAAGGCAAACACCTTAACCATTAGGCCACCCTCCCAACCCTTAAAATGCATTAGCCTATGTTGAGATTCTAACAGTGCATCTCTTACATACTAAACCAGAGCTCTAACCAGTATGCTACACCAGCAACTTTAGAATCTAAAGGAGGCCAAAAAGGAAAACAAACAAGTGTACAGTAGTTAATCTTAAACATGTGTATAAACAAATACTTAAAACCGTCTTTTAACAAACATGGAATGAATACCATTCCCAATCTGAGAGAAATAAGATGTTCAGTCAGATTAACCCTCATTACTAAAAGTGAACCAAACATTAAAAAGAAGTTAGAGACTCCATTAAAAGTTAGTCTGGAGACTGCAATTAAATCACCCCAAGCTCAAACAACTATATTGCTCAATGACACATTTGAGTATGTCTATGTTCACAAAATCATTACTTGTAAAGCTTCTATGCATACCAGTGTCATTAACAGACATTTAATACATTACCTTTGTGATTAAATATACCAGCTCTTTGAGTTTGTTCAGAAATCAATTTTGAACTATATTTCCTGTATCCAGTATATATTATTTACCATTTCCAAAAAAACTTAATAACAGCCATAATAAACTAAGATAAAACAGTTCATTAGATTATTTTTATAAAACTGGCAGATTACATCTTGTCTGTGAACTGTAATCTGTTTGCTTTAATCAAGCTTCTATGTTCTGAGCCTTAGACATATTGAAGTTTCATAGATAATAAAAAACATAACCACACACTTTTATGCTTTTCCTTTAAAGCAGAATATGGGCTGCTTCTTGGCAAGTTCTCTATCTTTGGCTTAGACAGATTACTACAGGTCTCTATTAGTAGTGATCAAATGAGTCTATAGTGTTAAAAATCACTGTCAGAGCATTAACTGTTAATATGTATACAATAATATACTTTAATTTGCTTTGTTATATTATATTCAAAGATGAGCTTTTAGAGCATAACAAATCTATAACAAATACCAAAATATTTGTCTAGAAGGGAGGTCTGAGTATTTTATTTATTCTTTTCCCCCATTCCAAAAATCTATTTACAAAATTATTCTACTATACTATTAGATAGTTTCCAATTAAAGAGAATGACTCCATCAACTTTGAGATTTTTTTTCTCTCCCTCCATTCTTTTTTTTTACTTATTAATATAAGAATGTTGTGAGCATCTTGTGATACATGATTTAACATAAAAAAAATCCTGTTACCTTTTAAAACAGTGGCATTATGCCATATTACTAGACTAGCCTCTTCTTATTTACTCTAAACAGTATTTCCCAATAAAATTCAGAGGTAATCATCTTACACTTTTAAAATAGTTTAAAGATAATTGTGAATCTGAAGCCATACAGTTAAATGTAGATAATGCTCTATGATTGTCAGAGAAGCTATATCTCATCAATCATCAACAAAGTTAGTACAATATAGTCAGGAACTGTGGAAAAAAAGAGATTATGAAACATAAATGTCATTGTAAGTGACAGGGTTCAGTTTGGTAGTACATGTAGAATCTTGAGGATATGAACTGATAAACTGAAGTTTTCAGACTGCATGTAAAAGGGATTTATGGCAATTGGCTGAATAAACATTTAAATAAAACAATTCATATAGACAACATTACTCAAAGCTCATTCCAGTGAGACACCAATTAATCAAATTTGAAATAATTAGAATATAATACAGTCAAAATACACTGCAATAAAGCTTCAAGAATACTTTTGTTAAAACCAAGTAAATGATGTCAGATGCATATGCATGTTCTCATGCATAGACATTACACTGAACAATGTACATATTCAACACAGGAATTTGTTAGTTAACTATTGCATCTATTAATTGTGCCATTAGCCCAGTAGTGGCCAAAAGGATCAGGGACTTGTACCAATCCACTGATCTTGTTATCAACCAAACAAATAAATAAATAGATATATTTAAATCCTGTTAAACAAATAAATTCTTTCTAATTCCTTATTTAGCCTGCATTAAAGGATCAGTATCTAGGAAATCTTAGCGTAAGCAAAAGCCAAGGCAGCAGACTAAAATATATTGAGATTGCCTCTATGACCTACATTTTTTGTAGCTAATATTAGACAACGGTTAAAGAAATGAAATCAAACATAATGCAATCTATTTTATATGACTGCCCACTTTTCGGTAATCTATTATGTCATATTATATTCTCAGACAGTACATTTATTTAAAGTACTTGTGGTCTTTTTCTTTCTTTAAGTTTTAGCAGTAATTAATCTATGAGGAGAGACCTGTACCACTATAAAAAGCATTTGGTTTAACCAGGAAGTGTGAAACAGAATGTGGAAAGTACTTGCGTACGATGATATACATCTCACTGTCTTTTCAAGTGGCATATCTTACTTCTAGTGTACAACAAATAATTATGATTCATAAGGGATTTACCACTTTAATCACAGACTGACTAACTAGGAAGTGCGAGAGAAGAATGGGGAAGTACACATGTATGTTAGTACGCATTTCTGTCTTTCTGATAGTGTTTATTACTTCCCCTTTTAGTCAGAAACTCAGAATGCAACTTAAACTGATCAGGATTACAAGTACAGAGATAGTTAGCATCTCCCTCTCTATGCGAATCACACCACAATGGATTATCTAGGGTCGCCAAGACACAACTGGTATGTGATTTAATTAAAGCTAAGTTCCCTGACACAAAGTAATTCTCACACCTTCCACAAAGCTGCATATTCTGCATTCTAGAGTATGAATATAACTTGAATGTATATGAAAGATGTTCGTTTCTTTTATTTTGAAAGAAAACACATTTGAATGCATGCGTACATTCTAAACAAGTAGTTGTTGTAACTGTGGCGTCTTAGTCCATTCATATTTTCACATAAATACATTTTACTAAAGCAGAGAAGCAATTAGTTTACTTATTTTAATAAGTGTTATTTAACTTAATAACATAAGCAAGCCATGACTAGGAAAACTCTATATGTTCCCAAGTTATATGTTTCTAAGTTATTGACATAAGTAAACAAATTAACCAGTCACAACATGCAAAAAGATCATTTAAACATGTTATTCTAAGTTACTAAATACTCTATTTTAAGTTAGTTCTCTCTGAATTCATATTAACATTGTTGGTGTGATGTTAATTAACTAACTCTCACTATGAATTTAATAACTTATTTCAGTATCATGAGTGTATTAACCTTTGTTAAAATACTTTGATGAAGAATAGAGAGAGAAAGAAATCTTGGAAAAATTATGCTCAAATAAATAAATGAAATACATTCTTGTTAGTTTCCTGCACATGTAGTTTATATTTTAGTTGAATCTTTGAGAGACATGTGAGTAGCTGTGGTTTTAAGATCAGTTTTTTGTTTCTTTTTCCTCACATCAGTCCATGTATTTTTTTCTGGAAATCTTTTTAAGGATGAGGTTGTTGACCAGTCCATTTCTTCAGGAATTGTAATGATGTTGTTGTTCTTAATAAATTATGTTGCTTCTTCAAGGTTATTGAAAGCCCTTATGTCATTTGAGTGGAAAATTCTGATTTTAGAAGGATAGCCCAACTGTGATTTTATTTTGTTTTGTTTAAGGAGCTTTACCAATGGCCAGGTTTTTTTTCCTTAATTCCAATACTCTTGCAGAATAGTCATTATCAAACCTTATCTGGCTTTTTTTTGTATATTAAGTTTTTTATCCACGTATGACAGAAATTTAACCACAATTGATCTTGGGGAAGCTTTAGATGAAGAGGGCTGTGGTTTTCCTATAGCTCTGTGAGCTCTTTCTATACCATATGATAGTCCCTCCTTTAAGTCTAGTATTTCTGGCAGCCAGGAATTTAGAAAAGTAATGATGTCTTCACCTTCAGATTTCTATGGGAGACCAAAGATTCTTAAGTTGGTTCTTTGTTCTCTATTTTCTAAATTATCCATTTTACTGGTTAACCAGGTATTCTGATGTAGTAAGAATTCAATTTGAGTTTCATCTTCTTTTAGTCTGCCATCAATGTCATTCAGTGAAGTTTCCATGTCATGAATTTTATTTTGTTGTTGTTGAAGTATTTATTTTAAAACATCAGTTTGTTTTGGGCAGTTTTCTTTAAGGTATTCCAAGTTTTCTGTAAATCTATCCATTTTCAAAGACATTTCATGTAGCATTGAATACATCAGTTGGATCTCCTTCTTCAGTGTAGATTCTGAGTGTGAGTTCTTTGAGCTGGCCATGTCCATACAGCTGAAATAATCTCCAGTTTTATTTGACAGGAAAATCTCAATACATTTTTTTCAAATTTGATATAGATGAAGTGTGAAAGTTCCTTAATAAAATTATACTGCTTCTAGTTGATAAAATGTATTTTTTCCTGTATTCTAGTATAGTTTTATGGAGCTTTAAAAAGATGCTGCTAACAGTTGGCCATCTAGGCTCCATTGAGGTAAAGTTTCATTTGCTGTTTCACCTGGGTGAAGCTTTGTGAGATATAATGCTGATGGAACATAATGGAAACACTGCATGGAAACAAGGAATGGGTGTAAGTATAGTGATGTTTGATATAAACATGGCCACTGATACTGTAAAATGTAATTACCTGTATAGAGGTGTGGAAGATGCTCACCTTGTACAGGGCTTTACTAATGGGTACTTATGTGTTATCACAACCAGATTTTTGTGATACTACCGGCTGTTTCACAATGTTTAAATGTAACCTATTAATGCAGTGAAGATGTCAAACAAGTGTTTTCTTTCATACTGAAGGTTGTTTTAGGCAGGGTTATGAATAAAAAAAGTAAAAATGTAGTGTCACTGTTTATGTATGCACTTTACTGACACCGTGTCATGTAGCTGGCAGTAAAGTGCATAGACATTCAATTGTCAGGGCTGTTCTCTTACTGACTGCAATTGCTCTTACCAAATATCACCTCACTTCGCTTTTCTTCAACAAGTAAGTGACAGAGCATTGCAATGTTTCTGTGTTTTTATGCAACTGTGTCCAAGGCTTGCTATACGACTGTAACTGACAGCTTGCACTCACTACTACAGAACAGATATACTCGTTCCACCATTACCTTATGAATTATACTGTCTTAGAAATGTGAGACAATTAAAGCGTGCGTGTGTTATGCATGCAAAATAGGAAGACTAAAACAATTGTTTCTCTTCCTGAATGTAATCCACAGTTACTTTTTGTCAGTAAGGATTTCAAATAACAGCTTGCAGTTTTCCCCCAGTCATTTTCATGCCAGCATATGTATTATCACAACTGCAAAAATCTGGTTGCGATAACACGTAAGTACCTACTAATGTAGTTAGGGCCTTATGTCACAATACAGGATTAAGAAGGACAGTTAATGGAGAGCTGTCTGAAAGGACTCCTAGGAATGAGTGAAGGCAGGCTTGCCAACTGTCCATGATGACATTTATGTTGGTAAATCTGTGACTTTAGGCAAGAGCTGATTGCAGCTCAGGTGGCAATTGTATTTTATTTACAGAGAACTGTGTACCCATCCTTGCAGATGTGGATTGGCTTCTGGCACTTATTTTAGAAATTTCCAAAGAATTTGAAGACAAGCTTGAGTTATGCTTTCATGACACATAGTTGCTGATTATTACCATTGAATAAGGCTAAGATCCACCAAGAGTCTGAAAGAAATTGCAATTGTCTAGCACATTAGGACAGAGGATTAAGACTGTGAGCTGTTGAGTTTCAGCCTGTAGGCCATGGTTCAATTCTTACATCTCCATTTGCCTACCATAATAATTTGAGCAAGTCACTAATCCAAAACTCCAACAGACAACTGTAAAACAAATAAATAAGGAGGAAGAGCGTCAAGCACACATGGTCATTCATTTATTACTCCAGATAAGCACTTTCACCTGTAGTACACTTAAAATGGACTTCTTCAGATAAAACACACAAACTAAAACACACTTAAATAGGGAATACTTAACTGAATAATTTCCCTCCAAAAATCTTTAAAGTAACAGACTTGTTTAAGAAGGTAAATTACACCCTAACTTATATTTCATAAGATCTTTGTTAAACATACTACAATATATAAACGTTATCACCAAAAATGTTACAAAGAATGTATATGTTATGTTGAATATATTGTTTTAAAACCACAAACTAAAATATTTAAACAAAATTCTATATCAGCCACTGTGTAAGTCTTCTAAATTATCTAAAATTGCATTCAATACAAAATTACTAAAATTGCGAAATTATGTTCATCTCTCCAAAGCCTTTAGCTTCAATAGTCAATAAATACAACTGATATCATTAAAACCCAGCCACGTACACGCGTCCAACTTCAATTGCCAAAATAGCTCCTTTTTCCTCCAAATAGAGCTCTGTTGGATCTGATTTGGGATTGTTCTTAATTCCATCTATAGTCATGTAGTTAAAAATAATGGTCAGGGTTATCCATAATGTGCTTAGCTAAGGCATTAGTTTCCTTTGCTTTCCTTATGCTGTATTTATGTTCATAAATTCTCTCTTGGAATCTAAGTCACATTTTGCCCACATAAAAACTTAACCACAAATTACATGTTACCAAGTATACTATATTTATATATTCACAATTGTACTTGTTGTTCAAATTGCATTTTATATCCCTAATTGTAAATGCATTACCAATCTTTATTTTAACACAATAAGGATACTGTCCACATTTGAACATTGTTTTGTTTATGTTGTTAGCACTGTGACAATAATTAATCTGCTCAAAAATATTTTTAAAACTCTACCCTTTTCAGTAAACAATCTTAGGCTTTACATTAATATTGTCCCTTATTTATTTATCATTCAACAGGATATTCCAATTCTTATTAAAAATCCACTTTTTGTATTCATAATCAGCAGAATATGTTGTAATAATTTCTAATGTATATTGCATATTATTAACCTCAATATGATGTTGTTCAGGTATATTCCCATGCTGGACATTAACCTCCCTACTTTCCCTATCAGATAAAATAGAGAAAAGGTAACTTTGTCTCCTTTTAGTATTAACCTCTGCTACCAGATCCTCAATTAAGCTAGATGGGTAACCTTTACCTTTAAACATTTTACCCATAAATTCACATTCTTTCTCAAACTCATCATCCTGTGGTATCATCATTTCCACCCTTACCAGCTGACCCTTCACCACAGATTTTTTTCTGGTGATAGGGATGTGAGCTGGTATAGTGAAGGAAATAATTTGAGTATGTTGGCTTATTATATATAACTGAAACATATCTATTATTAAATGTGTCCTTTTTTAAAGACACATCAAAGTATGCTAGTTTGTCCTTACTGTGTGTAGCAGCAAACTTCAGAAATTGTGTTGTACCATTTATGTATTCTATAGATTTCAACAAGCCATCCGTATCACCCTTCCAAATGATACAAATGTCATCAAGATACCTCATATATAACCTTAATTTAGATGTATAATCACTTTTCAGAACAAACATTTGTTCTCAATAGGCCATAACCATGTTAGCAAAAATTTCTCCACATGGTGAGCCCAACGCTACTCCACTAGTTTGTAAGAAATGTTTCCCTTCAAAATAAATGAAATTATTTGTAAGTACTAATTCCAAAAGTACCTCATATAAGTATAATTTCAATTGGGCTACTCCTTTAGAACATAAAAATCCCACTATCCACTGCATCCCTAAATTCTGGGGTATCACTGTGTAAAGATCCTTTACATCAATAGCTACCATTATATCATCAGTGTGATACTCCAAATTTTTAATGGTACGCAAAAACTCCCAAGAGTCCTTGCAAATTTGGTTTTCATCAGTTAGATATTTTTTCAACTCTATGTCTACGAACTTAGCACATCCTGAGGTAATACTATTCATACCATCCACTATCGGCTGTATGGGGGTGTTAGAGATACTTTTATGTAACTTTGGGACTCCAAACATCATAGGTGTTTTGGGGGCAAGCATGTTAAGGTAGTTGTACTCATCCAAAGTTAGACTACCCTCTATAAGTAGGTCATTAAGTAACCCTTTTATTTTATTTATTGCTCTTATTTAGCATAATAACCAACTTATGAAGAATTTATTGCAAGACCAGAACAGGCTGGATTACGAACTCACTAATGACACTGATTACAAAGGGGTAAAGGCAGAGCATATGCACATCTTCCATAACACTGAACAACATTTAAATAAAATGAGTTCTACCAAAAAGCAGAAGCTTGATAGGGATAATAAGGATTACAGTAAAGGGAAGGCTTATCTAGCCCCTCCCCATTCACAGACATGGGGGAATAGGAGGAGTAAAAGACCTGTACAGTTTTCACAGCAACCTCCTTTTCAGTACAATCATGTCATTACCAATGCATGTGATGCTAATGAACACTTTCGTGAGAGTCAATAAGAAGAAGGGACTGGAGTAAACTATGGTGAGGAATATCCACTGCTCAGAAGATCTGAGCATATTAAACAAAAGCAGAATCAGCTTCCACAACAGAATCCTCAATCTCACCAACAGGAAACTGTTTCTCAACAGCAGGATTTTCACCAGTTTCACCAAGGGGAACAGAGGAACACGAGCAGATGGCCTCAACCTCCAACAAAGAAGTTTTAATGAAGGAACATCAGGGAGTGGAATTAAGTGGATCTGTATTACAGGACATTGAACTTAGTGCAATTGTTAGGTCTAATGTAATGAGGAAGGAGCATGTTGTTGAGGTATGTAACACACAAGGGGACTTTAAAGTATAGAATTTTTCAAGCTTAAGGATTACCACGGAAACAGTTTATATGCTATCAAAAGGGCTTACATTTGTCCCTGATAGAAGGGTACAAGTTTCAAATGTCCTAAATGATATTAAATTGTTCTTGAGAAAAATTAAATTGACATTAATATGCATGACTGAAAATGTTATAACAAATGTTTTAAGAATACGAAGTACATATAACCCTCCACTACACCCTAGCTTGCAGTTGTTTGATAAGATGTGTGAACTGGATATGAGGAAGTTGCATTCCAATACAATAGGAAGGATTAATAAAGTGTTAAAGAAAACCAACTTAAATAAGGATGAAAAACAACTGGTTGATTTATTAAAGGGCCAAAGAATCTGATTCATGAAACTGGATAAGGAGGGAGGTTTAGCTATTATGGACATTTGTGATTACAACAAAAGATTTTTTGAAATTTTGAATTTGGAAGCATATAGAGAAGTATCTTTGAATGAACTCAATGGAGCAAAAAATAAAATAAAGGAGTTACTTAATGACCTACTTATAGAGGGTAGTTTAACTTTGAATGAGTACAACTACCTTAACATGCTTGCCCCCAAAACACCTATGATGTTTGGAGTCCCAAAGTTACATAAAAGTATCTCTAACCCCCCTTCCCCCATTCAGCCGACAGTGGATGGTAGGAATTGTATTACCTCAGGATGTGCTAAGTTCTTAGACATAGAGTTGAAAAAATATCTAACTGATGAAAAACAATTTTGCAAGGACTCATGGGAGTTTTTGTCTAGTATTTAAGATATGGAGCATCACACCGATGATATAATGGTAGCTATTGATGTAAAAGATCTTTACACACTGATACCCCAGAATTTAGGAATACAGTGAATAGTGGAATTTTTATGTTCTAAAGGAGTAGCTCAAGAGAAATGATACTTATAAGAGGTACTTTTGGAATTATTACTTACAATTAATTTCATTTATTTCAAAGGGAAATATTTCTTACAAACTAGTGGAGTAGCGATGGGCTCACCATGTGGAGTAATTTTTGCTAACATGGTTATGGCCTATTGGGAACAAATATTTGTTCTGAAAAGTGATTATACATCTAAATTAAGGTTATATATGAGGTATCTTGATGACATTTGTATCATTTGGAAGGCTGATACTGATGACTTGTTGAAATCTATAGAATACATAAATGGTACAACACAATTTCTGAAGTTTACAGCTACACACAGTAAGGACAATCTAGCTTATTTAGATGTGTCTTTAAAAAAGGACACATTTAATAATAGATATGTTTCAGTTATATATCCTAAGCCAACGAACTCAAATTCCTTCCTTCACTATACCAGCTCACATCCCTATCACCAGAAAAAGTCTGTGTTGAAGGGTTAGCTGGTAAGGGTGGCAATGATGATAACACAGGATGATGAGTTTGAAAAAGAATTGGAATTTATGGGTAAAATGTTTAAAGGTAAAGGTTGCCCATCTAGATTAATTGAGGATCTGGTAGCAGAGGTTAGTACTAAAAGGAGACAAGGTTACCTTTTCCCTATTTTATCTGATAGGGAAAGTGGGGAGGTTTATGTCCAGCATGGGAATATACCTGAACAACATCATATTGAGGTTAATAATAGGAGATATACATTATAATTCATTACAACATATTCTGCTGATTATGAATACATCAAGTGGATTTTTAATAAGAATTGGAATATCCTGATGAATGATAAACAAATAAGGGACAATATTAATGTAAAGCCTAAGACTGTTGACCGAAAAGGGTAGAGTTTTAAAAATATTTGTGAGCAGATTAATTATTGTCACAGTGCTAACAACATAAACAAAACAATGTCCAAATGTGGACAGTGTCCTTATTGTGTTAAAATAAAGATTGGTAATGCATTTACAATTAGGGATATAAAATACAATTTGAACAACAAGTATAATTCTGAATCTAGAAATATAGTATACTTGGCAACATGTAATTTGTGGTTAAGTTTTTATATGGGCAAAATGAAACGTAGAGTCTGAGAGAGAATTTACGAACACAAATACAGCATAAAGAAACAAAGGAGACTAATACCTTAGCTAAGCACATTATGGATAACCCTGACCATTCTTTTAACTACATGGCTATAGATGGAATTAAGAACAATCCAAGTGGAGGTCTAACAGGGCTCTATTTGGAGAAAAAGGAGCTAGTTTGTCAATTGAAGTAGGACACATGTACATGACCGGATTTGAATTATATCAGTTCTATTTTTTGTCTATTGAAGCTAAAGGCTTTGGAGAGATGAACATAATTTTGCGAGTTTAGTAATTTTGTATTGAATAGAATTTTAGATAATTTAGAAGACTTACACAGTGGCTGATGTAAATTTTTGTTTAAATATTTTAGTTTGTGGTTTTAAAACAATATATTCAAAATAACATATATATTCTTTGTAACATTTTTGATGATAACATATATTTTGTAGTATATTTAACAAAGATTTTATGGAATATAAGTTAGAGTATAATTTACCTTCTAAAACAAGTCTGTTACTTTAAAGATTTTTTGTAGGGAAATTATTCAATTAAGTATTGCCTATTTAAGTGGGTTTTAGTTTGTGTGTTTTATCTGAAGAAGTCCATTCTAAGTGTACCAATAATGAAATTGCTTATCTGGAGTAATCAATGGTCTTGTGTGTTTGATGCTCTTCCTCCTTATTTATTTATTTATTTATTTTACAAGTCACTAATCCAGGCAATGCTCCGAGGTCACCACTTAAAAGAGGTTTATGTTTACTGGGTTTATCCTTTTAACAAAGGAAAAAAAAAATAAATGAATAACCTACCAACCGCACCTTGGATAAACCAAACTCATCAAAAGATACAGCTGCCAAAACTGCATGTGAAATCGCTTGTTAATTTTTGCATTGGGAAAACCTCCTGCACAAATCATTCTGGAGATATTGTCTGACACATCCTGGAATGCACAAATGGTGAAAGAAAAGAACCAGTAAGTGTGTAACATGGTTTACACAACCACAGCCTCAGTGAGCCGATATATATATATATACCCAAAAGCATTCCGGACATTTAAGTTTTGAACAGTTTGACTTAGCCAGCATACTGTTAGAGGAATAGATTTTGCCCCTTGTAATCTAAGGGTAGGATGTCCTTTGGAGTGGACATTACAGGGTTTGGGATGGACATTACAGGGCTAATGTACTTGGGCTACAAGGTAACATCATGCAAACTGGTCATCAAACAGAAGAGTCTAGTAGATGGCATTGTCACAAGATGTAAGCCATTAGACAGGTGGAGACATAGGGTCAGTACTGTAACCAGAAGGGTTGATTTTCGTAGAGGTTATATTCCTTCCTCTTGTGATGTATGTTGTTAACTATATCCTGTTAGTCATTTTGGGTAGCAAATTGAAAGAGTGGCAGAACATATGTAATCAGTTTATATGTGGTATGTGGTGATACTAAACACTTTAGTAAGAACTACAAGAAAAAGCATGCCAAGCTAGAGTTTTCACTATGTGATACCATAAATTTTCTGTAACAGAGGCCCATGGGATATATACAAATGACCCCTTAAGGACATCAAGTGTTTCACCTATATGGCTTGTGAATGTCCATGACTTTTTACTTTTGGGATCATTTGCATATATCCCATGGGCCTCTATTACAGGAGGTTTATAGTATCACACATTGAAAACTTTAGCTTGGCTAAGTTTTTCTTGTAGGTTTTACTAACTGGTTTGTCTGTGTGACCGTTTCACTTTTTGGTTTAGTGATACTAAACACAGACAAGAGGTTGATTATGTGAGGCAGAGGTGTTGGTTATAACTCAAAGTGGACTGTATTCAATATAGGTAATCAGAAAATAGCAGAATGGTGAGAAAAGCCAGGGAGGACCTGGACCAGAAACCTTGAAAGGAAAGGGAGATGCCTGACTTGTTTGAAAAGTAGGAGATCAAGCAGATAGAAAGATTATGGACTGCTGATTTGTGGGATCATGGTGGGATTTAATTATATTGGCATAAGCTAAGAATAATATAGACCCACTGAAGAAAGGCTGACCCTCTGGATTTTTCAATTATTAGGCTTGAATACAGCACCAGTTCCTGACTATTAATCTAAGTTGCCCCAAAAGACTAAAAGCCCAATCCCTCTACTTTGGCTTTTATAGACTTCTAATGGGTAATCTCTGTTATCCTTTCATGCACTGTAACTTCTTAACCTTTTGCAAGTTTATATTACAGCTTAGTACCTCTGTAGAGATCATTACTGGCAAGGTTCCACGAAAAGATGGTTCAAAAGATCATATCTGCATACCAGAGATCCACTTTGTTTTTAAATTATGCAAAGGGCCTTGAAAGTCTGATTTTTATAGACAGCATATTCCAGCATCTTTCAGCCCTTGTCCAAAAAGAAGTTCCTGCCATTTTCTGCATTCTCCCAAGCTGTACAAGTGTGTTGCTATTTCCTATTATTTTATCATGTGTCTTAAAGTTGATCCCAGCCATTCCCATAGCTTTGACATTTACACAGGTGTACTTCCAAATAACATCACATATTTAAAATATATAATTAACTGAAAAAAAGTTTAGCTTCTAAAGTCTTTCTTCATATCATACATTTCTCATTCCTCTGATATATTTGTGAATTTTTTGTAGATTCTCTAATTTAAATATATCTACTCTGTTGTGCATACAGAAACCTATACCATACTCCATAATAGATGCAATTATACTTTAATAAGTTGTCTGTATCATTTTCTTTTTCTGGAGCTCACAGTTCTTAAAACTATCATAATCACAGTATACTAGTTTTGTTGTCATCCCCATGTTCTTTAATTTTAATTCAGCATCCAATAGGATTCCCAGGTCATGCTTCAGTTAAGTGTCTTTTTAAGGCTGTATGGATACATAGGATTCTCAATGCCCAAGTGCATAACCTTGAATTTACTTGAGCTAAAGCATTATCATCAGCCCCCTTTTTCACATTTTTTTCTACATGGGGTCGGGGTATTGTGTTAACTGTTGCCAGCTCTCTTGATTCAGTACCACACTCCTGCCTTCTTCAACACTCATGCCTGACTGTCGCAGATCTTCTTTCACACGATCCATCAACCTCTTTGCTGGATGTCCTCGCTTCCTCTTACCTTCTGCCTGTCTGTCCCAAATCTGCCACATCAGATTATCTTCTGCTTTCCTGCATATGTCCAAACCATCATAATCTGTTTTCTTTTATCTTTTTCTGCAATTGGAGATACTTTGGCTTCTGCTCTTATATCCTCATTTCTTCGTTTGTCCCACAGTGTTCATCCTACCACCCTTCTCAGGCACTTCATTTTCATCACCTCTAGTTTCTTCAAATGTTCTGCCTTTTCTGCCCAGGTTTCTGTACAATATAGTAGTACTGGCCACACCACTGTCTTGTATACCTTACTTTTCAGCTTCTTTGGCATTCGTCTGTCATAGACTACACCTGACACTCTTTGCCAGTTGGCTGCAACCCCTCTAATTGTAGCTTTGACCTCTTCATTCAAACTTCCCTTCTCCTCACCCACACCTCCCAGATACTTGAAGCTGTTTACCTGTTACACTGTCTTCCCTTTTATCTCTGTTCTCAGCTTCTTCTGATTTTCCCAGTTTGCTGCCTTTACCACCATCTTATCTGTGCTTAGTTTCATCCCATGTGCCTCCAGTTTTGCATTCCATTCTCCTATCCTTTGCTGAAGTTCTAGCTCAGAGTCTGCCTGTAATGCCACATCATCTGCATATAACAACTTTGTTGATCTGTCCACTACGATCTGTTTGCTATTGTAGTCCATCACCAGTATGGCTAGCACTGGGCTCAGAGCTGAACCCTGGTGTACATCCAGTCCCACTGGAAATCCCTCTGTGAGGCCGAACACTGTTCATACTTGAGTCATTGGGTCCTTGTACATAGCCTGCAGTAATTCTACCATTTCTGTCACTTCAGACCAAACAAGTACTGCCCAGATCAGCTTTCTAGGGACCTTGTCATATGCTTTCTCCAAGTCTAGGAAACCCCAGTTGGACTCACTCCTCATCTCTAGCTTCTTCTGAAGTATCTATCTCACTGCAAACATCGGGTCAATTCTGCTGTATCCTGATCTGAATACAAACCCCTCATCTCCCATCTTACATTCTACTACTCCACGTATCCATTTATCAATCACTCTCTCCTGAACTTTCACGCAATGTGATAGGAGTCTGATGCCTCTGTACTGCCCATAGTTGTGGATATCCCCTTTGTTCTTGTATACTGGCATGAGTATGCTTATTCTCCAGTCATCTGGGATACGCTTTACTTTCCACACTGCTATTAGTACCCTCATGAGCCATTTCTCCCGTCTCACCCAGCATCTTTATCACATCTGCTGTGACCTAATCTGAGCCTGCTGTTTTCCCTGACTTCATTTTACTTAGTGCTGTTCTTACTTCTTCTAGGGTGGGCTCCTCTTCTTCTCTCATCTTAGCCTGTTTCTGGGATAGTACAGCTTCTGTGGGGTTTTCTTCATTCAGAAGCTGCTGGAAATACTCCTTCCATCTACCTTTGATGTCTTGTGGACTGGTGAGCAGGTTGTTGCTGGCATCCCTTCTGAAGGGTGTCTGACTATCCTCTTTATCTTTCTGTCTTTGCCTTGCAACCTGATATAGTTTCTTTGTGCCACGCACTGAGTCACTTTCCAGAAGTTGGTAGAGTGCCTCTGATGCCCTATGTTTTGCTATTGCAACTTTTTTCTTAGCTTCTTTGTTAGCCAACCAGTAGTTCTTCCTAGCCTGGTCAGTCTTTTCTATGTCCTACTTCTTCCTGCATTCCTTCTTTCTTTTGATAACTTCCTGGACTTCTACATTCCACCACCAGTTTTCCTTATGTACCTTATTTCTATACCTGGCTCGGCCACATATGTTTTCTGTAGTCCTAACACATGCTGTTTTTTGGTGCTGCCATTCTTGTTCAACTCCACCTATTTCCTCATCTTCTTGGGATGCTAGTGCCCTGAGTAATTCCTTGAACTGTTGTACTTTCTCTCCAGTCAACTTCCAGGTCTTCAGCCTGGTCTCTGTTGACCTTAGATCCTTCTCTGACCACTTCTTGCAGCTGATCATGGCAACTAGTGATTTATGCTGTGGGCTGACTGTCTCACTGGGGATGACTTTGCAATCATGGATTCTACCCCAGTGCCTTTTCCATATTAGTAGGAAGTCTACCTGAGTTGCATGTTGGCTACTCTTGTATGTGATCTTGTGACTGTCACTCTTTCTGAACCATGTGTTGGCTACTATCAAGCCATTTGCCAGACAGATGTCTAGAATGGCTTCTCCTTCTTTATTCCTGTTGCCCCACCCATGTGAACCCAGGCAATCCTCATATCCTGATAATCACGAAAAACACAGCCAGTGCAGTCCAAGAAAAAGACTTCATTAAAATAACAAAGAAGTAGTCTCTCTAGCGCTTCGGCAACAATGCCTTTACAGAGTATACCATATTTTCTTACTACACCCCTTAAATACACTCACTGATAAAGCCATTATCCAATTAAATAATTACACTTGCACAATTAATTAATTAAAGCATATATTTCCAATTACATTCCCTAGTCAATCCACTGGGAAATAAAGTGCCATACTTCTGAATCAAAATAGATTCTTTTTTCCATAATCTGCTTTTCACATTATTTGTGTTTATACCATCACAAACAATTTTGTTCTAAAACTGTGGCTTCTAACCCTTGTGGGCTACTATCATGTACATCTCTAAAATGTAAGGCTACAGGATTTTCTTCCCTTCCTTTTTTAACATCCCTGATATGCTTTCTTTACCTAGTTCCAAAACTTTTTACTTTCTCCTATATAGAATTTGTTACATGGACAATGAATCCCATATACTACTCTTTCACTCTGACACCCATACGTTCATTGAACCTGAAACCTTTTACCATTTATATTTTCAAGATTTTTCAGTACATACCCACAACTTTTACATTTGCCACATGCAATTGTGCCTTTATGTCCAAGCTCTTTACATCTTTCTATCATAGGTAAATGAAATTTTCCATGCAATATAAACTCTTGAATACTCCTTCCTCTAGTATAAGAAATTTGTAATTGATTATTATTATGCAGATTTAAGCTTCTACATCTAGCCAAAATACCTAAAAAATATCTAATAATACTATTTAGTTTATCTGAAAAGAGCGTATATTTAGTAACAAAAAATATTTTTTCCAATTCAGCTGTCACATCTATCTCTTGTTCTTTTTTCTTATATTGCCTAACTGTACTAATTGTTTTTCAATTTAATTTCTCAATTGCTTCTTCCACCAACTCTTTTTCATACCCCCTATTTAAAAACATATGTGTAGCCTTTTCTAACTCTTTTTGACATTCTTCTCTGTTGTTACAAAGCTTTGTTATTCTTACAAATTATCCATATAAAATAGATTTCAGTGTATGTGGAGGGTGACAACTTTCTCCAAACAATATATGATTTTGTTCATCAAACTTTCTTTGTATTCTTCTATGTATCATCCCATCTTTTCTACCTTGTAAAGTTACATCTAAGTAGTTAACCTCTTCTGCCAACTGTAGACCATCAAACTGGATGTTAAATCTATATTTATGTAGGCTAGAGATAAACTCTCCCACCTGTTCTTGACCCTCTTTACATAAGAATATCAAGTCGTTTATGTACCTACAATATTTTACTACATGTCCTATAGAAGTTGTTACTATAAATATATAGATGCTCGTAAAGTCCCATAAACAAATGTGCATACATGGGGGTGAAAGTCGCCCCCATGGCTGTCCCCTGCTATACAGGTCTCTATTAAATTCAAAAATATTATGTTTTAAACAAAAGGTTACCAATTCCATAATATAATATGTCTTAGGAGAATCCTTTAAAAAGTGTAGCAGTGATTCCATACCAAATGCATGCTGAATATTTGTGTATAAGCTCACTACATCGATTGCAATAAAAACATATTACTTTCCCATTTTTTTATTTTATCTATAAATTCAAATGCATCTTTAATAAAAGATGACAGCCTAACTACCTCTTTAAATAAATACTCATGCAGGAAACAGGATAAAGTATGGGTAAAATACCCACATGCAGAGATGAAGGGATGTCCCGGTGGATCTTGTAGATTTTTATGAATTTTAGGGACACAGTAAAAATAATCCATGGTACATTCTTTCACATTGAACTTATATTGTATACCCTCATAAGAAAAATACTTTAATCTGTACCCTTTATTAAGTAGACTTTTATACTGATTTAATGCAGTTTCATAAAATTGACAATTCACTTTTTCATATACCTTCACATTTTGCAAATATGCATAACATATTTTTAAGTACTGTGTACAGTGAAGAACTACCAATTTTCTACTTTTACCTGCAGGCTTGAATACCAGTTGTTTATTCTGACTAAACATTCATTTTTACTTAAATTGAATTCAATATTGCTTTTGTTTTCATAAAACAAATTGAATTCCTTTTCCATACTATAATGTACTAAGGTGGAAATCTGTTGTATCACTTCATTGCGAAAAGGAGGAATAAAGGCACTTTTATAAGCAATATTTTCAGTATCAAACTTACAACAGGCATTCATTTCATTTTCCCACTCACAAGAATAAAAACTCTCTTCACAAACTCACATCACTATCTGCATCTTTACTTCTCTCCACATTTACCATATCTTTTTTATACCCCTTAAAATAATCTTTCAGGTGTAGCTTTCTAATTAATTTAAAAATTTCACATTTCACTTCATGAATTCTCAGCAAGACAGTTGGAATGAATTTCAAACCTCTATTTAATACTGAGATTTCATCTCCGGTTATATTATAACCTGACAAATTTACCACATAATCTGTTTGTCCATATCTACTTATTTGTTCAGTCACATTAATACCACTTGCCTCTTTTGTTTGATCTTGAATTATACAATTATTCTCTGTAGTAGTTCTGACCTCTTTCATGATTATTTCTTGTTCTTTTACAGTTGTCATTTTGAAAACCCCTTTTCCCACGAAAAGTTTTATTTAAATAGCCAGGATTACTCGCATTAGGCAAGTGAGGAAATTCATTGTCACTTTCACCATCTGTTAAGGATGCCAAACTTCCCATTGATGTTGAAAGCATTTTCTGAACTCCTGCCTCTTCCTGGTTATGTTGAAACCTTGCTCAATGGCATTTCCGCTGTTGATTGGTTGTTACTATGAATGCTTGGTTTCGTTCATAGTCTCTTATGTCACAAATAAGTTTGCCTTTTTTGCATTCTACCAACTCTTTTCAAACATTGCCAGTTTATCATTAACCCTAGACAAGAACCCAAGATTCATTATTTGTTTGTTGTACAATATTACGACAAAGAGATTTGGTTTCTTCCTTAAGTTTAAACTTTTTAACCATGTCTCTTTCTCTGAGAATCTTAATCCATTTAGTGCTGCACTGATGTGCTGTGGCTACCCATCGGGCATGGGATTTTTTATCTTTGTTATCCCCTAGATCAAAAGGGGTCGAGCAAATTATGGAAAAAAGAATCTATTTTGATTCTGAAGTATGGCACTTTATTTCCCGGTGGATTGAATAGGGAATGCAATTGGAAATGTATGCTTTAATTTATTAATTGTGCAAGTGTAATTATTTAATTGGATAATGGTTTTATGAGTGAGTGTACTTAAGGGGTGTAGTAGAAAATATGGTATACTCTGTAAAGGCATTGTTGCCGAAGCAATAGAGAGACTACTTTGTTATTTTAATAAAGTGTTTTTCTTGGACTGCTTTGGCTGTGTTTTTCGTGGTTATCATCGTATTCTGCAGTCAGTTGTGGTATTATTTGAGTCTTCATATCTTGTTCTGTCTGTCCCAATATGTGCATTCAGGTCACCCATTGTCAACACCAATTCATGTTGTCCTGCTTTATCTAGTAGGTCCTGCAAATGCTGTCTGAATGCACTCTTTTCCTCATTGTTACTTGAGCGAAATGATACTTTGTTATTGCCCAAGCAAATGCTTTATCAAGATAATTGTGTAATATGAGTTGGCCCTTAATTGAACTAACCATTCCTGCTACTTTTGCATTGTCTACAAACTCTGCCAGCCAGAACCCTCGTATTTTTGGAAAAGAAGATATTTTATTATTGGAATAAAAAAGGATCCAAAATGGACCCTTGGGGTACTCTCTTTGGATATCATAATCCCTTGAGTCAACTCCCTTTAACCATATCTTTGCTCTCCTATTTTTTAACCAGTTAGCACTCCACCTTCTAATATAACCACTGTATTTCCATTTTTAATAGGTTATGCAAAGTGTAATGAGGACAGAGTTGAAAGTTTTAGCAAGGACCAGAAATAACATATATAAACCACTGTTCAATACCCATACTATCTCTGAATAGAAACTAATAAAATTAGGTTTATCTCCCTTTTATAGAACCATGTTGGTATATGTCCACAAACTAATTTTCAACAGATCCTTTAAGAATAATAAGTAACACTCTTAATTTTTTGACAATGCTTGATAAATGTTTGTCTTAAAACTTTCATTCTTACCAGCTGGCTTACCTTTATATACTGGTGCTACTCTAGCATTTCTCCACTCTGTACATATTTAGGTCCCAAGCATTGTTGGAAGAGTTGGTTGAGTAGTCAATAATATATTCCACAACAGTTTTTAGGAAGAACTCCATCAATTCATCTGGACCTGGAGTGGCATTTTTCCTTATTTTATTGAAAAGGTCTAGAACCTACTCTTTAGTTATATTAAGTCAATGTGAATTTTACAGTCTACATACATAATTTTGTTTTCACCCTGTGCTATCCGAACCTATTTTTACAAAAATAATAAAAAAAAAAATCTGCAAATAATTCAGTAATAAATATTTAAAAATTTTTACCTGGATATGTTATCTTATTACTTTCAACATTAAGTGTTACTTTATACTCTTGGCCTTTCTTACATTCCATGGCATACTTATAGCAGGTTTTTCTGTTATGTGATACATAGGTGCCAGTTTTGTATTCATCTTTCCTCTTTTTATAAATAATCTTACTTTCCTTATATGAACTTTAATATCTGTTGGAGTTTTCTGCATGGTGCGCCATTTTTACTTTTTATTGCCATGCCCCTTTTGGTACTGTTTTTCAGGGAGGGATTTGAGACAATCTAGCTACAAGAAAGAATGTCCACTCACAAATGATATTATGCAATGCTAAAAGTTTAAACAATAAGATGGCAGAGTTTGTTTGTTTGTTTGTTCTTCTTTCGGCTTTTCCCGGTTAGGGGTCGCCACAGCAGAATTCCGGTGTGCTAATGATTGCCACTCGACCATGGGGAGGACATGCAGACTCCTCACAGAAGGCGCTCCCACCAAGAATCGAATTGTGAGGCAACAACATTACCGCTGCACCACCGTGGCTTGTGAGAGCCATTATTCCACTCTCAATGTAAGAATTATCAATGAGATACATTATAGTGAGAAAATGAAAACCCTAGATATTAGGGAATATGTGTGACATCAGAATTATAGGTTTGATTACAAGGGTGGTGGCATCTCAGTATACATGAAATACAGCATCAGGTCTATTATGCAGTATAACAGCATAAAAGCAGAAGTCAAAACACAAATTGTAAGTTTTTTTATAGGATTCCATAGACTAATAAAGACTAAGAAAATGTGGTAATTAAAAAATGTTTAAGCTATCAACAAATGGTGCTGCTTGATGAATGAAATGCTCATAAAATTAACTAGAATAATGTGTTAGGTATGAATAAAATGGTATACATTATACTGGGTTAACTTTTTCCAAATGACTCTAACTCAGCATGTAAAACTTCTTCTAGATTAGACAATGTATTGGATATAATTCTAACATCTCAGGATACGGAAGTATCGGGTCTATATCAGCAGAATGAAAACCCGACTGAGCGAAACCCAGTTGAACGACACATAAAGAGCGAAAACTGCTAATATCACAAGAATGAATGGAGATCACTGTAGGGCATTTGTCCCTTTACTTCAATGTAGTGCAATCTCAGAGTTGGTATATTTAAGTAGGGGGGTGTGGGGGCGGCAGGGGGGCTTGCCCCACTGCATAAAACAATTAGTGAGAGTTTACCTGTTTTACTTGTTAAGTTTCACAGGTTCGAAATTAGTGGTTTTTGCTCTTTATGTGTTGCTCAACTGAGATTCGCTCATTCGGGTTTTCGTTCAGGTAATACAGACCCGGAAGTATCAGATCTAGTAGATTGTGCACTATTGAATTATTCAGATCACTTATTTATTACTTTCAAAGCCAATATGGGAGATTTGTATGTCATCTAACCTAAAATCATAAGTAATAAGTTTTATATGGCAGACTATGAATTTATATATATATATATATATATATATATATATATATATATATATATATATATATATATATATATATATATATATATATATATATATATATATATATATATATATATATATATATATATATATATATATATATATATATATATATATATATATACATATATATATATATATATATATATATATATATATATATATATATATGTATCAGTCTGAAAAAATGGACAAATTTGGAGGTAATCCAATGGGAAGTGCAATAACATTAACTCTCTAACTGATTTGTACCCAATAAAAGAAATGCTGGTTTACATTCTAAACACCTTCTCCACCTTTACAGAACCAGCAGGCTATCATTTCTGCCAAACCCTCAAGCTGGACCTCAAGGTTAACAGCACCTGGTGACATGACAGATTCTTAACCTAACACATTCTCTGCCTATTGAATAAGCCTCATTTACACACCAAATAAAAGTAATATCCTACATGCTTTCAAAATGAGATTGGATGAGTGACCACAAATTCATGCCTGTTGTATGAGGAAATGTTATCACAGGGATAACTAATATATTCTCAATACCAAGAGGTGTTGTGATTAAGTCTTCCTGACTCTTTGGCTTTAGACTTAGTATGAACTTATGAAACGATAAGAAGTGACAAGATGGAGGAAATGTATTTTGGAAGAATGCTGGGAATGTACTTAAATGGCTGAAAGAGGTGAGGCCAGTATGGGATATGTTTATGCATATTTTGCACAAATGGTTTCTCATGCTAAGGGGAATGATATGGAAACAGAGGCTGGTAAGGAATGGCTGGAGGTGTGGATGACAAAATGCTGAACACATACACATGTGATAGAAATGCAAATAGGTGAGGGATATATGGATGTGAGTGCAGGTGATATACCTGGCTGGATAAGGATAAGCATGGGGGTGAACATGACCCTTGTGTGTGTTATAAGTGTGACAGTAAGGGGAGGATGCTGGGATAAAGATAAGCATACTGGCCTGCAGTTAATGATAGGATGAACTGAAAATCAATCCTAAGTAAGTAGAAGTTATGAGGCGGGGAGTGGAATTTGAATGGAAAGTTGATGGCTTGATTATTGAAATTAAGGGAACGTATTTGAGCAGTGAAAGAGTGATAGCAGAGAGATACTAGAAAGAACAGAGACAAAGGCATGGTTTCGGATTGTCAGGCAACATGTAAACTTGCAGAGAACAGATACAATGTAAAGGCATTGGGGATGCATGTCTGTCATTGTCTGTCCTTGCCAAGGAGCATGGTTGATGTGTGCAAGGTACATTAGTCGAATGTTGTTGAATGGGTTCAGGTGTTGCTTTGTGTGAATCTGATGTAAATATTTTTTGATGTTGGAAGGTGGAGAGAGTTGTGGCAGTGTGCTCAGGTAGAGTAAGAGGGTAGTCATTTCGACCTGAGCAAGGGGAGAAAGGCAAAACATGGTCTCATGATTAAACATACTCAAAGCACTATAATAATATCAAAATGAAATAAAATATGAATGTGAACATACTGAGTATATTGTTTATTCAAAATAAAGTCAAAACAAGTCCTTTCACACTATAAGAACATTTCATTAGATTTCAAAAAAATGCCAAATCAAAAACAGTGATAATCCATGGTCACATGACCCACAATTAAAATCAAATTAAAGCAATCTAAACTCTTTACCAATATATATATATATATATATATATATATATATATATATATATCTGCACACATACCCACAGACACATGCGTGCACACATACATACACACACACACACACACACACACACACACACACACACACACATATATATATATATATATATATATATATATATATCTATCTATGGGTCTATATCATTTTGTTGAACCTTTATTCATCTAATGTTATCCATTAAATGCTATTACATCATCAAAATTTTTTCCCAGGGTTCGTTGGCCATTGTTACAAATATGCCCTTTTCCCCAAGGTAGTGCGAGCTCGCAGTTGGTATATATAGTTGGGGGTGGGGGGGGGTGAAACCCCCACCTTGGAGTGGTTAAAATAATGCCGTTTTTGTTACGATTACTGTGGTGGCCAAGTAGCTGCTTTCACTAGGAAAATGTTTCAACGATATAACCATTCACTGAAAAGGTGCTCGATGGATAAAGTTCGATGAGTAAAGGTTCGACCAAGTAAGTGTTCGACAAAGTGATATAGACCCATATATGTACACACACACACACACACACACACACACATATATATATATATATATATATATATATATATATATATATATATATATATATATATATATATATATATATATATATACATACATATATATATAGTTATATAGATATTTGTATGTATCATATATTAATTTCAATTCCAATGTCACAGAACTAACTAAAGTTACATTAAGAAAATCTGATGCAAAGATTTTTTTTTTTGTAGATGAAGCATAGCTGTTTGTCCCCCCACCAAATCGTGGACTCCCTCAACTAACATGCAAACTGCACTGCCACAAAGAGGAGAAAAGGGCAGACTCCTGGTTCACTGGAAGCTGCTTTCATCCCTCACTTGGGTGAGTGCTATTGGTAATAAACCTGTATTCACCAATGCAGGAAGCTGAGTCTTCATCTTCTCCACTGAATAGGTCAGCTAATGTTGGCTATATATTCCCAACCTCCCTCCACCATGATCTTCTCATGCCTATACTGCCAACTCACACAGTTCATATGGGATGGAGTCAGGGCTTTACCTCACTATACCATGAGGAAGGGGATCTTAGTTCTTAGTTCTGTCTTTTTCATCATACACCATGATGAAACCTTCTTCTTACATCACTGAGATCTCATCATTCGACATATTACTCACTGAAGACAATTTCCATGCATTTTTATTTAATACAATTCCTTTAACTGCTGTTTGTGAAATAATCTCAAGATATTTTCTGTTGTGTTTTGGTTGTTCCTGCATGTCTGGTATCCTGTCTAAGTTGTTTCCAAGATTAGTCAGAAGTGGTATAACTGTCATTTGCTGCCATTTACAAGGATCTCAGTGTGTCTTTTCCCTTGCTTCTGTTTTTGCATTCTAAAGAATATAAGTTGCTGCCTGTTTTATTGTACTTTATGTTACCTGCTGGCATAATCATTTTAATGTATTACAAATCATTCTTAGTCAGGACTATCTGTTCTGTAAGTGGTTTTAAATGGAACCCATCTTGTCCATTATTTATGTACATCTCCCAGCTTTTGTCATCTGTATGTGTATTTTGTAATTGTCTGTATTAAATTTTGTTATTACCCATCTGGTCATCTTATAGTATTAGAATATTTTTATTTTAGTTCTCATTTTACATAATACACTCTTCTTTCAACATCACTTGACTCTCATTAATAAACAGTTTAATTAGGTCTAGCACATGTAAAGGTTATTGAAACTCCCCATTTAAAATTGACTAGGGGTGCAGTAGCACCAATTTTTTCCTATCAGAAATTTATGAAAAGTATTGACCAGATGCCTGTTCACTAAATGCCAAAAGCAGACGACTATGATCCATTTCATAACATCACTGAAGAGCTAAACTCTGATACATTTTATAGCCCCATTTTATATATATATATATATATATATACATATATATATATATATATATGTGTGTGTGTGTGTGTGTGTGTGTGTGTGTGTGTGTGTGTGTGTGTGTGTGTGTGTGTGTGTGTGTGTGTGTGTGTGTGTGTGTATAGGATCATAGGAAGTTACTAGGCAATTGGGCCACCTTACAAGCCTAGCTAAGAATTTAGCTCATATTCTAACAAGTCAGCACCCTATGCCACACTCCAGCAGAGACACATGTGGAATCCCAGGGGTGTATTTTCTGTTCCCCATCCAGTTATCCAGGTTGCACTTAAAAAGGTTTAATGACGTACTCTGCTTTATGTGGAGAGGGAGTCTATTCCACAAAAGAGGGCTCTGGGACACACATCTGTCCTGCCAACAAGTCCTATTGATGTCACAGACCAGGTTGATGTCGCACGTGCGGGTTACTTAAGTGAAGCTTGACTTGCGAATATGCAGCAGTCCCATCTGGGTGGGATCTGAGATTGATTTGTATGCCAGGCAGAGGTCACCTCTGAGGAGTGTGTAGGAGAATGAGTAGAGTGACAGGGCTTTTAGCCTATTTGTGTAGGGTAGATGTTTGAGGCCCTGGATTCTCCAGATGAGGAACCTCTGTAGTATCTCCAGCTGCTGCATGTGCTTTGTGAGGTACATGCTAAAAGGGGCATTGTACTCAATAACGGGTCTTATAAGGGAAGAATACAGGGATGTTATGACCATATTTTGTATGGCTTTCTTAACTGTAAAGTGTCACTTCTACAATTTTTCTCTCAATTCTGCAGTAAATGAGAGCAGGTAAAGCTCCATGCACTGCAAAGAAATGTGATCAGGTCTTTGTGATCTTAACCAGATGTGTGCTCTTGACATGAATGCCAAGTTTCACCTCATGATCGTAGTTCTTGTGGTGAATATCCTAACATCCGTGTCTCTCACACATTGCATCCTTGTTATGATTGGAGTCCAATCATAATCATTTGTGCAGAAAACTACTATTTAAATATTTATAGTTAAGATTACAAAAGCAGTGTAAGTTGGAGCACAAAAATTTGGTACATATCTTTATGTTTGTGTCTTTGATTGTAACCAGATTGTATTCATGAAAACCACCTTGTGAGTGAAACTTGAGAAAAAAAAAACATTTTCCTCAGTTGTTTTTATTGAACATTTTAACAACAAAACATTAATATATGATAATAGAAATATTATAAAACAAATATACATATCTAAAAGAACAATAATAAACAACTAAAATAACTGTTTACAATGGTGTCTACTATAAAACAAAGCTTTTTAAACAGAAAAAGAAGTGTGATAAGAGTAGTTGTTATTTAATTTTTAAAGTCTGTTTATGCAACAGTTCTTTGAATTTCAACTATATATCATATGAAGAGGTGATTCTAGATTTCAAGATGACAAACTTCGTTTGCAGACTGTGCAAATTCCTTCATAGTTGGAGTGCCTGATTCTTCCAGTTCTTGGTGATGACTTTTCTTGCTAATGTTAAGATACTCCATAAAAGAGGGTATTTTATTTTGTGACACAAGTGGGAATAGTTGTATTAAATAAAATAAAAGATTTGGTCAGCATAAATTTATCATTAAAACACCCTGTAAGAGAGAATTCATATTATCCAACTATGCTTTAAGACTTATACAATTGTAAAAGATATGCTGCCAGTCAGCTTTAACAGTTAGTTTACATCTCCAGCATCCTATATCTTTATTATACCTCAATTCAACTTCATGTGGTGTGATAAAGGTTCTATGTAAGAACATCCAAGAGAATATCTTCCACCTTAGTCATGAAGTACTTTGTTTTGAAGATTGGAGTATTAGTTTTTTTATCATCTTCACCTGGGGAGTTATTATTAACAAGTCTAAAATAATCCCAATAGCTTTCTGTATGACATACTCTTGATTTCTTAAGTACCTTATATATTTTAGATAGAAATCACTTTCCAATTAATCTGGCACATTGGAATAATGAGAAAATCAATGAATGTGGGGAAAAAATTTCTAGCTATTGGTTGCATTAGACTAATCTTATGTTCAACTAATTGTTTGCAGTTTTGAATTTCTAACCACATGTCTTTGCTTAACTCAAACTTATTGATGATATGGTCAACATTTTGTAACTTCCCATTTTAGTAATTGATATCAGTATAACAGTTTTTTGTCTTTAAATGTAGTAATTATTGTTAAATTAAATGTATTACTACCATTTTGAGTATAGGCAATTGGAAGCACAAAGAAAATCCATGCTGAAAATTTTAAAGGAGGTTATTATTGTATTAATATAATAAGAGTTAACTGGTTTGTTTTTGTTTTCTATAAAATAATCTTTTATTAACTAAAGAAATTTATTAGAAGCTATTTTAGTATGATATGATTTTGTTAAATTATTGGACTTACACTATATACCTCCCTAAATATCTTTCCATTTGGCATTATAATTGTTGTTTAACCAAGAAGTTATTGTCTTAACAATTGAGGATAAGGAATATAATTCTAAATCTGGAAGACAAATACCACCCAATATCCAATCTCTAATGTGATGGTTTAAAGCCAATCTAGTCTTATCAGGAAACCATAAAAATCTCAGAAACAAAGAATTATATTCTTTTATATATTTTAGGAGTGGGAGGGATAAAGATTGTATTATATATGGAATTTTAGGAAGGATAATCATTTTAATTAAAGAGAGCCTCTCTTCCATAGTGAAAATTATTTATAATAATTAAGGGTTGTTAAATCTTTAATATTATCAGACGTGATTATCCCTAAGTTAGTGATTTTACCATCTTTCACAATGTATTTATGTAATTTCTTTCTATTTTTTAATATTATAATTGACAGGTAGGATTTTAGTCTTATTCTCATTAAAACTGAGTCCTGATTTCTTCTAGAATATTTATGTTGCTTGGAATGCTACAATCAGAGAAGAATTTCAATCAAAGTTAATAGGATGTCATCCGTAAATCATTGTGTTTTGGGGATTAAATCATTATTTATTAGTATGCCTTTGATGTTTTTATTTGATTTTATATAATTTGCAAAAGGTTCCATAACTAGAGCAAAAAGTAATGGGGACAAGGGGCAACCTGTTGAGTACCTTTAGTAATCATGATTGATTGGGAAGTAGATGGACCTATCTTAATGTATTCAAAGGATGTTTCATAGAGAAGTTTGAATAATTGTAAGAAATTGTTTGAAAAATTACATTCTTCCAGTACTAATAGTAAGTATTCCCAATTAACTGAATCAAATGCACTATTGATATCCAGACTAAGGATGCTTTCAGTATTTTAGTAGTGGTATTTGCAATAGTTAAAGGACTTACAAAGGTACCACCAGCCTGGAAATACACCCTAATATTCCCAATTTTAAAACCTGACAAGAACTCAAAACAGTGTTCTTCATATAGACCAATTTCATTATTAAATGTAGATTATAAAATATTAATGGCAATCTATGCCTCTGGAATAAAACAATCCCCAGGATTCCCGAAGCCTCCGTGTAAGAGTTATAACTCTTACACGGAGGCTGCAGTTAAACGGAGTGATGTCAGCATGCTTTGCATATTCATGAGAGCATGCTGAATCACACCTAAGTCTAACACGGTCCATGTAAGACAGTAGGGGGCGTGTCTGAAGGCTGAGCCCTGCAAGCGGACACACCCCCAGAAGTGTAAAAGTGCCCAAAGTAAACACCCACAACAGAGTCCATGGAAATGTGAATAAACACAACACAACACATGCCCCCACAGACTATAAACATAAAAGATATATAAATGAACATGTTATATATTTTTTTTAAATTGTAAAGATGTTTAACCGTGAGTGCGCTCGTTTGTGGCGCGCGCCCGTAGCGCAGCTACAGTTAGCAGTCAGTGGGAAAGCATATAAGAACTAAATATGCAAAATAAGCCAGGAAGCAATAGCGTAGCGGTAGAGATGTTGGCTGAAGAGCAGGCATTCATGGTTCGAGCCCCCACAACACCAATATTTTTTTTTTCAAAATAAGCAGGAAACAAGTCCCTGACAAATATGTACACATAAAACCCCAATATATGCAAAATGTAATGAAATTGCCCATTTATATTGAAGAAATGTGAGGTAACAAAAGAATAAAAAATGCCAGATGTGCCCATAGATGAGCTACAGTTTAACAGGGTGAGTGCATCTGCCCGTAGATGAGCAGTGGTTTAACTGGTGCAAAATGAGTGCCCGTAGCTGAGCAGTGGTTTAACATGCTAAATCTATGTGCCCCTAACTGAGCTGAGCGTAATATGCGTGCTGATAGCCAAATGCGGCTTAAAGCAGCGTACCCCGTTTGCGCGGAGCTGCGCACCGCGCAAACAAGCTAACCGATGGGCAATGTTGAGCAAGCCGTATCAAAACTGCCTTTACACAGACACACCCCTCAGCATATCTAGACAGTCATGAAAAATAAAAGGCAGTGGCCAGGTTCAAACCCAGGATACTATACACCATAGTCAAGGTACAGAACCACTAAGCCACGACAGCAGTACCTGTAAATGCAATAATAGCTAATATATAGGAATGAATACAAACTAGAGCATGACAATGCAGGTTTACTGAAGTTGATACAATTCCAAAATGGCCAATCACAGATATGTGTGGGAAAAACGGACTATATAAGCTCCATAGGCGGGAATACACAGCATAAATGATTGTAGAACAGACCTGCAGGCAGAATGTCAGGAGTAGGAGAGGGTAGTCACTTTCGAGCACAGAGGTGGGGTGTTGAGGAGTCCAGGTACATGGCCTGGCTCCTAGTCCACAATCATGAGGCACAACTCATGCAGGGCCAGGTCCTCTGGGGAGCATACAGGGCTGAGGCGTGGGACCGGTTGTCTCATGATCTCACCAGTGCCACAGGGATTCCAAGGACTGGTGAGCAGGTCCATCACCACCATGCAGACCTGAAGAGATGCAAGCAGGACCAACTGAACCTTTGGATCCAGGAGGCCCGGCAAACACCCAACGCCCCACTACTGAGTAAGTAACATTTAATTATGTATGTAAAAAATTAAACTAGCTGATATTATGGAGATGTGTATTCCAATATTACTTCATTTATATTACAGCTGCAGGTGTCCGTTCTGCGAACCGCAGAGCCTATGGCGATAGGCTGGTGCGGTTGAGCCACCAGGCAGGTCAGTAATCCACTACCAGTAACTGTAAAGAAATATAAAAGTATGACAGTCAGCAAAAGAGTGCAGTGTAGTCAGTAAGGAATAAAATCTGTAAGTAACAGTGTGAAAGTGTATGCAAGTATTGCTTGATTACAAGAGTTTTCAGCCTGTAAGTTTAACCTAAACATGAAACTGTCCGACATATATTCTGAAATAAAAATGCCCTGCCTGTAAGAAAATAGTACACAACCTGCAGCAGGCTGAAAAGTATAGCTGCAGAAGATGATGAAATCACATGTGTGAAATATATCCCTGTGGAAATACTGAAACATGACAGAAGTGAGACTGCTGGAAAGGATTGTAATAACTACTGTTAAAACATGTCAATAAAGCCTAGAAGTACCATCCTGAATAGTAAAATGAAAGCAAGTGTGAGAGTGTGAGAAAGTGCCATGAATCCAGCAATACAGTAGTAATAACCCCTGAATAAAGTATACTGCAGTCAAGACAGAATGAAATGCATGTGAGATTCAAAACCTAACAGCAAAATCTGTTCAAAGTGTTGCTGCATCTGGAATGTGTATCCCAAAATCAGGATATGTTGCTCTCAGTCTGCAATATGCAGATAGGATGTTTGTCTGATATACCAAACATCCACACTTGTCTACAGCTATATAAAGCAAATGTAGCCCTGATGTAGCTGAACAAAGCTAGATATGAATGTGTATGAAGAACCATAAAATGTATATTGATGTTGCATTAACAGTCCTATCACCAAGTTGAAATAGTTATCATATAGGAAACTGTAGTTAGAACAGTAGTGTGTATATAACTGTAGCTATTAGAAATGTACAGCATATGTATTGTTATTTGAAGGTGTTAATATTACTTTCTTCACCCCACCCTATAACCACATATAACCCATTCCACGTGAAAATGGTATGTGCAATCACAATTAACACCCCTGGACGTTTGTCCTGTTGGGTCATATATATTTGCATGTCTGTTGATGCATCTGCCCTGTTCATACATCCACACCTGATGGCCTGTTGCCATCAATTAACCCTGCATGTTGTTGGACTGTGTATTTCTGTTCAAATTATGCATGTGTTATGCACGCTGTTCAATGGTGTGAATATCTGGGTGTTTGGTTAATGGGAATACTAATGCATGCTGTTACAACTAATTGTGAATGGTATTATATGTCACTAACCCAAACTGTCATGACATAATGCAAAACATAGTACGACAGGAAAGGCGGGTTCCAGCAGACCCACCTCTCCCACCTCAGCTGGCGAGTGCACCTGGCACTAGTGCCGAGTCCGGACCCTCCTCCGGTGGCCCTGTGCCACCTGCGGGTGGAAGCGCTGCAGGGGATGGGGCTCACCCCCCCTCTGCAAGTGTGGCCGGAGGAGATCCACCACTCACCCTCCGTAGCGTCCGGACTGTGGTGTGTAGGGAGATTCGGGACTCTGTCCTTGAGCCCCTATGCCAGCTCAAGGCATGGGTGGCGCAACTAACTGGCATGCCTGTTGCCCTGCCTACACAGCCCCCAGCACAGCCCCGTCCTGGGCAGTGAAGGAACAGTGGCAACTGCCTATGGGTGGGGATATCAGTTCCACTGTTGCCATCTGTGGGCTCATGGGCTCTGGATATCCAAACCTCCATCCCCGTCAATTGTGTAACCCCCCCACACGTGTCATACACCACCCCAGTATGCGTCTTGTTTGTCTTGTCTGTTTACCTACCCAACCTACCTCCCCAGCTGTACTGACTACCTTCACCTGACATACCACTCTCACCTGAAAAAAAAAAAAAAGGGCACTCTGTACCCACAAAAATTAGCCCCATACATAGCTGCCCATTCCGCACACATGTCTACTGGACATGGAACCTATCAATTCCAATTGGCTGTACAAGTATTATTGTTGTCCTGACACCTCTCTCAGGGGTGGAAGGTTTCAAATGTCACACCAAATTACATACATATGCACAGCTGTTGCTGATGAAGAAATGGGCAGCTATGGGCCTTACCTACATCCCTCCTGCACATCCCAAGCTTGTTTCCCTACTGTCTTACCCTCTTTGTGACCCCTTTTTCACCACTTTCCTGTCTCCCCATTTTCTTTTCTTTCAAAGAAAATAGTGCGGTGTCTGCAAGAGTAAGCACGTTTAAGTGGTTGTAATTGGGTGCGCTTGTGCGCGGAGCTAACCGCCAGTGCGCATGCGTGAGCTCCGCGCCAACCAGCGCTAACCCGGTTACAACTGCTTAAAAGTGCCTTAGTCACTTTGATTGACAGGTCCTGTACTCAGTTCAAAAGCAAAATAAAATCCCACTGTGAGTCCCGAACCCAGGACCTTGGCAACTGTAGTCTGCATGACTTACCACTAAGCCATGACTCTTATACAAGAACATTGTGCTAAAGTAAATATATCATGTAATAGTAGGAATGAATGTAAAGGGAATATAGATGTGTAGTACACAAAGCATGACATTTAGAATTACTATCAAAACTACTGGATTTCCATAATAGTAGTGTGTGAACAGAAACAGCCATGCTAGTTGGAAGCTAGTAGGTAATAATGTCACTATAGCACCTTGCAAGACACACACATACTCACAGCAGGATAAGCACTGCCCATACCCCACAACCTCTTACAGGAACACATCTGGACCAAGTAATAAAATATGTGAAGCAAAGGCCCTAAACCAGGGACACATTACAAATAATGTTACAACAAACGCAGACAGTTCAGAAAGTAACAGGGTCTGCACTTTGTGGGATGTTTGGAAGGGTATGCAGTCTGGAACTTGAATGTTTGTCACCATATTCTGACTTGAGCCCAGAGTGACTTGCCAGAAAAAGGTGTGCATGAGATATTGACCAAAATATGAGGCAGAAATGTGGACAACCTGCAAATATCTGTACACATGACGGGTCCGACACCACCATATTTGAATAGTTAAGAGCCTAGACATAGCAACAGTGAATGACTTACAGGGATGCCCCACAGACCCCATGTGAAATGTACAAACAGTAGGCAGAAAGGTGTAACACATGCAATGGTAACTATGGAGTCCTGAAAGTATTTACCACTTGCATGGCAGAAAAAGTGTAGTAATACATAAGCTCATGCTAACCCACAGTCACAACTGCAGCATACCAGACATTTTAATGGGTGTACCCCACTGATATGTACCATTCCATGAGGCACATAACAGATGAACCTGAAAGTCTCTGGGGCCTGCTCAGCAGCATACTCAAATACCCTAATAGATGTCAAGGCCCACACCATGGCCAGACCACACTGCATGCTGTAACACCCTAGCAGATATAGCAAGCATTCCAAGGTGTGAATGTACATGGAAAATAGGAAAGCTACAGCAGCACACTACAGTCGAGACACCTAGCAGGCATACAAGTAGTGACTGTAAAGGGCAACTATTGAAGCCTTAGCAACAAAGTGCAAGCAAAGTGAAAGGAAAGCACACACACACACACACACACATTAACAGTAGTAGTAGTTGTAGGTGTCAGTGTACATACACAGTTAGTACAGGAAACTGGAGAAATGAATGGAGGAATGTTAATCTACAACACACCTGGAAATATGAGAGAGATACCAACCTTTACACTCACAGAACATTGTCCACAGCATAACAGCATGGTCCCTGCCCTTAAAATCTGAAAGGGCTACGCCTATCTCACATACCTTTTTATAGCACTGTTCTGAAATCACAGTGATAACTGCAATCAGTACACAACTGGCTGCATGCAATTAGCAAATGCTGGCTAACAATTGGTGCAGAGGCCATCACATGGGCATATGCAGATACCTACAAAGGTATGCTGTACTCCATGTCCACACATGCAATACTTTCATTGCACCCTGAGAAGGATGTGAGAGACAGACAGAGAGAGAGAGAGACAGAGACAGAGACAGAGACAGAGAAAACTGCAATTAAGCAGACAGAAACAAATTGTTCAGCAACAGCTACCTGAAGGCTGACAACTGGGAAGTGGAGCAGCAGGACAGAGAACCAGATAGCAACACAAGCAGCTGTGACAAGCACAGGTAATGTAAAGTAATACTATAAAGGTCTACATACTGTGAACCCTCCATATGTGTCATTGGTCTGTATCCATATGTATATGAAGATGTGTAAAGGGCAGGGGACATACAGCAACTATCAGTAAAGGCTGTACATACATTTGTATGTGAGAGCATCTATGTGCACATATCAATGTTGCTTGATTGTAGGTTGTAGTGCCATGTACAAAGTAGGTTTCACAGTTATGTATGTTTAGCAGTATGTTAGTGTGTGTATACAGTATGGTAGACAAATATGTTGATATACCTGTCTAACATATGGATACGTATGTATGTCAACATATGTATGTGTATATATATATATATATATATATATATATATATATATATATATATATATATATAATATGCATATATGTATACATACATAGAGAGAGAGATGTAGGAATACATAGACAGATGTAGATAGAATATTGTACAAACATATCTATGTAATGCACACATACAGATATAGATATATGTGGATACATATACATAGACAGACTGATCTGACTACCTACAGGTATGACTGTATATGACGACCTGCAACATAGCCTGTCCCACCCCCTCTGTCACTCACACCCCCTCTGTGCCCCCTCTCCACATCTATAGCAATATATAGCAATATATGTACATCAATATATATATGTGTATATGTATATGGACATATATATATATATATGCGCCAGTGTACAGGTACATATCCTGTAGTCAGGCTAGTGTTACATAGCACTTCTATATGTGTGTTTAGCTCCTGTCAGAGTTTATGTAGCATGCAACTGGGGATACCATCAGGTCCCATCCATGTTGTGTATTCTGCTGTCCTGCGGGTGGCTCTCACCTGGACATCTGTGATGACAGGGAGGTTACAGTCAGCTGGGATAACTATGCCTTATTTCGGGAGAGGCGGGGTGACACCTGCACTGAACCTGTCTGCCACAATGTTGTCGATATCTGTGGTGTCAGTGAAATATTTGTTGTTGTGTACTACCTATGGGCATAGAGGATGGCTCCTGACCAGGTTGCTAGCATAACTGAAGAAGGCCTTCTTGTTATCTGTAGTGTCACTCTTGATTTCCCTCTCAAAGTTGCCCATGTATTTTGTATGATGGAAAATAGATCCTTACTAGTGCTGCTCAGACATGCCCTCCCTTTATGGAATTATGCTCTGTCTTGCAGTAGCTTCCATCTTCTGTAATACAATCTGTCTATGGCTGGGGTCCACCAGACAGGATGCTGTCCCTTTGTGGAGAGTGTCTTGGTCATATATGGGATTGCATGATCCATGCATTCTCGGAGATGTCTGTAGAAAGTAATTGTGTAGGGGTCAGCATTGTGGGTTGTATCTGCCACTGGCCCAGTGGGCTGAAAGGATACCATATCACTGTTACAAAGTGTAAAGTTTGTATCTGTAATGTTATGCACTATAGTCGTCTGTGCTGGTGGTGGAGGTGGGATATGTATATCCAGGGCAATCAGTGTGTGGTCAGCTCACAGTAGTTGACGATGTAGGCCATACAGTACCTAGATACAAACCCCAGAGTGAGGAGGTGCTCTTGACCTGAATCAGTGTTCTGACTGCTGGGGTTTGGTAGTATGTCGTATGGAGTCTGCCAGGTACTGTTGCACAATTGCTGGCTGAGCACTGATACCTGGCCATCTACATGTGTATCCACCAATAGACAGACAGATGCTACATATGTGAGATATGTTGTATCATAACAGTCGAGTAGCATGTGTAGTATGTGTGCCAAATTCTGCTGACATATATTGCTGATACCAGGTTATTTTCTTTCTCAGGTACATGGCCCACCCGCGGAATCCCACCTACTCCACAGCTGAGGATGAGGAGATACACCAGAGCCTGGTGCGGGATTATGCAATACTCTTTTCCCGCACCAGCCAGAATCAGCAGGAGAGGGCTGCACTGTGGCAAGACCTTGTCCGTCGGGTAAATGACATAGGCACGCATAATAGGACATATGAGCAGGTACGACATCACTGCAGTGATTTAATCAGACATGTCCGTCAGCATGCGTCAGATATCCACAGGCAACAGGTTGCCACAGGTGGTGGGGTGGCTACACATCTCCCACTCACCAGACTGGAGGGACTACTCATGAGTGTAGTGGCTCCAGTCCGCCAGCAACAACAACAGCAGCAGACATGCATTATGATGGAGGCTGGAGCCACACAGCAGCAAGACAGTGAACGTGCAGGTAATATGCCATATGTATAGTTGACTGTTGTGTACACTGGTAGTTAATGCATGTGTGAGGTGTGTCCTTGGTTTGTAGCTGTCACCATAGTATTTAATGTGCAAGTGTGATATCCTCAATATTAGCAGCTGACCTGTGAAAGGCGACTGTTGCACTACTGACCTGTATCATACTCAGTAACAATGGCACAGTTGTGCCCACTGACATTAGTTTCTTCACGTCTGCAGGACCCTCTGGTATAACAGCAATGCAGCCTATCCATGCTGGTGAGTGTGTATTAACAATTCCTGTAATAGTGTTGATAGTAATAGTACTATTTGGCTCACTTAGTAGTGCTCTTTGTATGCATGTAGGTGTGTCTGTGTCTGTGTGTTGATATCACGCATACTGAGTACTGTACAATTGTGTGAAACTGTGTGCATGTGTGCATGTGTGCATGTGTGCATGTGTGCATGTGTGCATGTGTGCATGTGTGCACCTGTGCATGTGTGCATGTGTGCACCTGTGCACCTGTGCATGTGTGCATGTGTGCATGTGTGCATGTGTGCATGTGTGCATGTGTGCACCTGTGCATGTGTGCATGTGTGCACCTGTGCATGTGTGCATGTGTGCACCTGTGCATGTGTGCATGTGAGCATGTGTGCACCTGTGCATGTGTGCATGTGTGCATGTGTGCACCTGTGCATGTGTGCATCGCTGGTAATGTGTAGACATTGTAAACTGTGTTTCCTGTTTCCCTACCACAGGTTCTGTTGCTGCTCTGGTGTCATGTAGCAGGGAACCTGAGTCAGGTGCCGTGGGTACTGATAATGATGACATCTGTGTAATTGCACAGGAAGGTATGCCAGGGTCCGCCATTGGTCAGCCGATTGACAGTACGCAGCTGTCGACCCCATCAATGCGCACAGTTATCCTGCCAATACACCCTTTGTCACCAATGTCCCTAGGTGATGGACAGCATACAGTGGGCATTGACCAGGGTAATGTGGTATCTGTGGCACATGCCTCCCCACACAGCAGCCATGGGCATGGCCCAGAGATGGTACCACACAGACAGATGTCCAGGGGTTCTCGTGGGAGCATCCATGGGCGTACTGCCCCTGTCAGACGTGCCCACAGAGGTCTTACAACCTCAGCTATGTTTCGGACTGTCATGCAGGCACAGTCACGTATGGAACGGTACACCAGACAGGGTCTGAGGGAGCTGACAGCATGTCACACAGCCATGACTGACAGTATGCGTGACATTGCGGCTGCCATCCGTGATTTCACCGATGTCATAGACAGACGTTGTGGGGACATATTAGACCGGTTCCACAACTACATGTCCATGAGCCAGGGCGATGGTGGGCGGTTGAGGCGTCGACGTGGCCGTATGCCAGCAACAGCAGCAGCTGGCAGTCATCGCGGATGACAACAGGGCCGCAGCCGCCCCTGTAGTGCCAGCAGCAGCCCCAGCAATGCTGGGTCTGTGCTGTCATCAGACCACCCCAGGAGACCACGTGCACGTGGCTCTGGCCAGGCCCGACAGGGATCTGTGTCCAGTCAATGAACACCTGCTTCTGATTACAGTACCCAGTCTGGGTTGGTACTGGATACGGTCTGTAGCACCCCTGCAAGGCACAGGTACCGTGTCCGTGGCCAGAGACACTGATCTGTATGACCTGGCAGGTACAGTCTGTGGCTGTCCACAAACACCAGTATATGGCAGCCATGAGGTGGAACTGTGTGCATCCATACACACATGCGAATTGACAACACCTAGGGCTACCACATACACGCACACACTGCATCAACATTGCCCCACCTTCTACTGCTGTCCCTCACCAACACACATACACATACATGTCAATTGGTGGTATCGGTGGCTGACTCAGGCATACCAAGTTCACACCCTGTGCATATGATGAAACTGTGCCACCTCCTGCAATCTGTAACAACTGTGCAGGTACAGATTAACATGTTGCTGATGCACAGGGTGACCACATAGATGTGTAGTAATAGTATCATGTTGTTAACAGCACTGTGTGCTGAATTAATTGTGGGTATATCACAGCATGCCTGATGCAATAAGTGTGTGATTGTCATGTCCTGTTGTCTACACCCATGGTAAGTACCATAGTGTATCATCTGCACATGTTGGCATACTGGTGGTAATGATGTCAACAGAAGGCTACATACATAGGTAGCACAGGGGATAGGGTAATGAATGTAGTAATACACAATGATGGACATGTAAATTGCAAGTAGCATGTTGCCCACACTAGACTCTGCAATGCAGATGTTTGAGGATGTTGATATGTGTGCAGTACTACACGACTGGTACAGGACACACAGGAGCACCCTAGCACTGCATGCTCACATCTCATACCATGCTAGACAGCCCCAACACACATAACTAACTGTCACAGGAGGGAGAGTCCCCATATATGTCATGGATACTGTGGTGGCAGGCCAGGGAGCATACATCCTACTAAGTATGGAACCACTGAGTGAAGGCTCAGTGTCTGTTATTTGACATGTGTATTACTGCAGGTATGAGCACATGGGTTTCTATCCAGTTATTGTACATCCTGACAGTACATGGTCTGTACACTTGTGTGCACTGAGACTGGACCCTAGCCATCTGACCCGTGTATTTCCATGTACATGTGCATAGTGCCTGCATATTTGCAGTGTTACCTACTGGAACTGGTACAGCTTGTTTGTTGTACAATGGACTACATGCAGCCCTGTTTACTGTAGCTTTGTTTGCATGCATGTTTGCTTGCAATTACCCTGGAATACTGATCACACCTGCAATGCATAGTTATAGAGCTTCTGTGGACTCCTAGTGCCATCTGCATAGCCTACTATATGTATGTCCATGTCCCACTTGACAGGATGTCACTGTTTGTCCTGTTCACATGTACATTGCCTGTGACACAGTGCATATGACTTACCTGGCATGTGTCCACGTGAGCAGTCATATATGCTACTGCTAACTAATCACAGGCACTACACCTTCACACATTCATCTTCTGTTGAACTACCTGCTTTGCTAGGGACGGCCTGCACCTGTCACCCCTGGGCTTTCAGATATTGGCAAAGGCTCTTGCTACCCCCATAATGCCTATGCTAGGCAGGGCTCAAATGACAAACCCACCTTCATAGGTATCACAAGGGATAAGAAACTAAGAGCAATGCTACCCAACGCCAGAAGTCTAAACCTCCAGATGCATGCACCCAAAACACTCCTTGGCATGGAAAACATCGATATCTGTGCAGTAACAGATGCCTGGTTCAGGGCTACTGAGAGCACACCAGCACTACCAGGTTTAACCCGGTTGATTTCTTTGAAACAGTCACCAAGGCCATTGACGAGGGAAGGTGGTTCACACAGCCTACCTAGACCTTGCAAAGCCTTCACAACAATACCCCACTTGGGCATTCTAGAAGCTCACCAGCTTAAATATAAGCCCCTATGTCACTAGATGGATTGCACAGTGGCTCAAGGACAGAACCCACATGGTTAGCATTGCTGGAGCCATGCCAGACCCCACACCAGTTACGAGTTGTGTCCCACAAGGCTCAGTCCTGGGACCTCTCTTGTTTGGCATATATTTATTGGAGGTACAGGCCAACACGGACGGACTGTGGCTGTCCAAATATGCAGATGACTGCAAACTGGCCACCATAATCGACTCTCCCGCTAACACAAGCATCTTCCAAAGGGGCATCATAGCAACAGACAACTTGTGCCAGAGCCATGGCCTTCAGCTGAACAGTGTTTAGAAAGGGGAATGTGCATCCTGTAGTCTGTTCACCTAGTTGCCAAAAGGGACATTTCCCTCACACACACTAACCCCCTCAGACAAACACACACACTTGCTATTCACAGGATTCAAACCCCTACCTAACTATGTTATGACACTTGAGATGGACGCATTAGCAGAGCGCGCTATTCGCATTACTGGGAGTTTTCCTTCTCCTGCTATACTTATAGAGTGCTGACATCATCAGTGTTTAGAAAGGGGAATGTGCATCCTGTAGTCTGTTCACCTAGTTGCCAAAAGGGACATATCCCTCACACACACTAATCCCGTCAGACAAACACACACACTTGCCATTCGCAGGATTCAAACCCCTACCCCTACCTAACTATGTTATGACACTTGAGACAGATGCATTAGCGGAGCACGCTATTCACATTACTGGGAGTTTTCCCTTCTCCTGCTATACTTATCGAGTACTGACATCATCAGTGTTTAGAAAGGGGAATGAGCATCCTGTAGTCTGTTCACCTAGTTCCCAAAAGGGACATTGTCCTCACACACACTAACCCCCCTCAGCCAAAAACATACACTTGCCAATTGCAGGATTCAAACCCCTATCTGACTATGTGATGACACTTGAGACAGACGCATTAGCAGAGCATGCTATTCGCTTTACTGGGAGGTTTCTTTTCTCCTGCTGTACTTATAGGGTGCTGACATCATCAGTGTTTAGAAAGGGAATGTGCATCCTGTAGTCTGTTCACCTAGTTGCCAAAAGGGACATTTCCCTCACACACACTAACCCCCCTCAGACAAACACACACACTTGCCATTTGCAGGATTCAAACCCCTACCTAACTATGTTATGACACTTGAGATGGACGCATTAGCAGAGCGTGCTATTCACATTACTGGGAGTTTTTTTTTCTCCTGCTGTACTTATAGGGTGCTGACATCATCAGTGTTTAGAAAGGGAATGTGCATCCTGTAGTCTGTTCACCTAGTTGCCAAAAGGGACATTTCTCTCCCACAGACTTACACACACACCAACCCCACTCACACACACACACACACACACACACTGAGCATTTGAAACCCCTACCTAACTATGTTATGACACTTGAGATGGACGCATTAGCAGAGCGCGCTATTCGCATTACTGGGAAGTTTCTTTTCTCCTGCTGTACTTATAGGGTGCTGACATCATCTGTGTTTAGAAAGGGGAATGTGCATCCTGTGGGGAGGCAGACACCAAGCACACTCTGGCTAAGCTGTAATTCCCTAGGGCAAACAGCCTAGTGTTGACCTCTACACCCATATGTTTAATTGTCAAATGCACATTATTTGTTGCTGATAGACTGTTTGCACATCTTTATTGCCATAGCATTCCCTGTTTGTATGAACAACTTGTGCATCTGTGGAAGATGTTTGCATATGGGAGGGATCCACTATATCACGTATGTCTCTGTAGTTATTTAACTGTGTGCACTGGGCAGACTGCTGTAATGTGGTTGGTTCCTGGAATAACACATAAAAATACCAGATATGTGTGTCCAACTGCTAAACCGAGATTTGGCCTAAGTGTGTGAGCATGCCCAGTTCAGCCTTCCCATGGCATGTTGTCTGACATATGTCTCATTTATCAAAGTGTGTGAGCATGCCCAGTGTGAGCATTCCATATGTTGGACTCTGCAGCCCACCACATTTGTGTATGAGTGTGAACTTCAACAAATATCACCCGTTTATGGTTGTGTGTTGTGTGTCATGTTGTGTAGTTACTGTACAACTGCTTTGTGTGTGAACACAACAGGATTATACTGTGCCGGCAGTGTTTGCATGGGATACTTTGCATACAGTTGTCAACATCCTTTCACACTGACCTAACACTGTAGTACTGTATAGTGTACTGGTAGTACTTTGACTGTGGTGGACAGTATCCTGGGCTTTAGTGCTATCACTGCTTTACATTTCGATAGTGGGCACAACAGCCTGGTTAGGGGCCAGTTGTGTACATCTGACCATGTTGCATTCTGTTCAGATATGAACTACTTAAACCAGGCTTGTCCAACATTGGTAGTGTATTCCACAACATAGGTGTACATTTACAAACACTAGCGATGTGCCCTAGTCCATGTCTAATGCTAGTTGGAGAGTGTGTTTGTCCTTCAACACACATTGTAAGTGGAGTTTGCCATGACATATGTCATGGTTAGTATACTGTGCCTCTGTCTACCTGTGACATGACAGTGATACCCAGGATAAATCTACCATCTCCCATCCACTCATCAAGATTCCTATTGAGGAAGATTGATAAGTGACTCTATGGGTAGCCTGTACTGGGGGTTCACTCATGGGTGGGGTGGCTTCTGTGTTATGGATCACGCAGTACAGCTTGTCCTATGTAAGTCAGTGCTGGGGTTCAGGTCTCTCATGTGCATAGCTCACTGCCATTCAGATTGTACAAGGTGCAGCATGTTTATTGATGCCAGCAACACAGGCAACACATGGCATCTGTGCAAGCTCTTTGATACTCCTGATGAGGTACTGTTGGGGACTTTACGGTTGATGGAGGTGTCTGCTGAGGTACATCCCACAGGGGCTATTGTAGTCAATTGTACCGCTGATGAAGGATGACTGCAGAGCCACAATGACCTCCCTTATCTAGATCTGACAACCTTCATGATTAGGTGGGTATATGGTATGTTTCTGTAAACACTACAGCACATGTTTGTCCAATGCAGGATATCTGTCACCTTGTGTCCCCAGGTCTCTCATTACATGTTAACTACATAATGGGTTAACACCTATGTGGTAATTGGTGGGCACTTACTGTATATCCATGGGGTTGACTATACACGTTTCTGCAATTAGCTTGCTGACATGGCTATGGCACCAGTTGTCTGTTTCTATGTGGCCCTTTGTGGGATGCTTGTGTCAGCTGGTGGATCATATGTGGTGAGCAGTTTGTAGTCCTCTGCAAACATGTTCGGACACAGTCCTTCCATGTTTGCCTGTACCTATGGGACATATATACCAGACGAGGGAGATCCCAGGACAAAGCCTTGTGGGATGCCAGTTATATCTGGTTTGTAGTCTGACATGGCTGCAGCATGTCTGACCATGTCTGTTCTGTCCTTGGTCTGGTTTGCAACCCCTCTACTGACATGTGGGTTTATATTTAAGCTGGTGAGCTTATCTATAATGAACACGTAGGGTATTGTATAGAAGCCTTTGCAAGGTCCAGCTACACTGTGTGGACCACATTGCCCTCATCAATGACCTTAATGAGTGTTTCAATTGAGTCAAACATGTTTAGGGGCAGGATCTGCACTTGAGAAAGCCACACTGGGTTGGGTCCGGTGTCAGTAGGTCCCCAATATCTTTATGTCTGTGGTACATGCTGATCCTTTCCATAGCTGTGCAAACCGAGCTTCTCAGGATTCTGGGGTAGTAGTTTTCAGTATCCATCCAGGCAACACCTTTGTTGAGAAGGACCACTGTTGTTGTACACTGCTCTTTGGGTACATATTCTGTGGTAAGGCTGACATTGAGCAGTAGTGTGGTTTGGCATTCCATTCATCTTGGAGTCCATGTTGCACTAAGCCCAGGACACCATCTCATACCATTGCTGCTGTGTGTTTTGCTTTGTAGATGTTGGCTGTTACCTCAGCATCTGCAATGTCAGGGGGCCAGCAGTCTGCTGGGATAGATATTCTGCATTTGGGGGGGGGGGGTTGCACTGCGCCTGTCAGGATATATGTTGGCAATATGTGTGTGTGTTTGTGATATTTGTGTGATTCAGGGCATATCTGTGAATTCCCAACATGGTTCCTACCATCAGTTGTGAAAGCCTTGGGATTATCCTTAGTGTCCTGTACAATTTGTATCTTCATAGGTTCATAGGTTCATACTAGGCTATCCACCCTAGGGCATTTGTTAGCCTAAAAAACACCAAGTTGAAACCTTAGAAATTGAAGAACCGGACCAACAAAAATGTTCCAATAACAGCCACTTTATTCCAATCTTCAAAATAGCAGTCTTAAAGCGTGCAAGATACTCATACACTTTTCGTCGCCTCCAAATATCGCAACTTCCTCAGAAGACAAATTGCTATTCTTAATCATACATTTAAATAGCAAATCCATAGGCAATTAAAGACTGTTCAATTAATTATAAGAAACTTTTAACCCTTTCTTGTCATAAGTATAAATTACTTCTCTTCCAGTCTATTTAAATACAAATCCTATACTTGCCGCTGCAAACAAACATTAAACATCTATTTAATAGTAGAAATAAAGTTAAAAATAAACATTAAATGACATAAACAATAAAATTCCGTTAAAATCATTAAAATCTTAAACTTTTAAAGTTTTTAAACTTTTAAAACTTCACGTTTTAAAACATTCAACTACCAAGGGGGGCAATGGCAGACTATAAATGTTAAATTATTATTTTGTTAATTTATTAGTTTGTAACCAAACCAAATTGTTGTGCATGTAAAACCTAGATCAACATTCAAATATCCTAACCAACAAGTAACATTATACATTTTAAAAGCCTATGCATTTTAACTAACAGCACTAAATAAAATTATACCTAATTTATTATCAAATATAAATATTAATTTATTATAATAAATTAACCTAATTCATTAAAGTGAATATAAATACCTTTTATTATTATTATTTATTATTTATTAATAAAACAACACTACCACATATAACTACCATTTTACCTTTCTAGGTTTTTAACCTTAAAATACATTTTATAGATGTCATCTCATTTAAACCAGGTTGTTGGTTGGCGTTTGCTGTCAATTGCCAAATTAATTCTTTCCTTTCGAGTTTTAGTGGTTCATAGGGACATCTTCCATCTGATATAACTTGATCTATTACTTTAAACCTAAAGTTATGCCCTTCGTTTAGGTGGCAATGTCTAGCGAGGGCGTTGTCCAATTTGATTTTTTTAATACTGTAAATGTGCTCATATATTCTCTCATGTAGTTTCCTATCTGTTTTTCCTATATAAAAGGCTAAACATTTATCACATGTTGCCATATATACAACTTGTCACTACAGTTAAACTTTTCTCCTATTTTATAGGTTTGGTTCCTTATTTTAAAGGTATTACCTTCTTCAACATATTTACAGTAATTACACATATTACATTTTGTCATGCCTCCGTTAAATCTAACATTGACCTTTTTACCTTGTAAAATTTCTTTAAAATTTTGATTCCTCCTATAAACCAACTTCGGTTTATCGGGTAACAAATCTAAAGGCATTATCTGAAGACACAAGGTGCCAATTTTTATTCAGAATATTTTTGATGTCAAATGCATCCAAGTTGAAACAAGTAATGAAACTACAAGTAAAACCTAGACTTATTACTCTCTTTACTGGTCCTACTTGTTCGACATTTTCCGTTACTATTGGTCCTAGTATTGATCCTAATATTGGGAGTAAATCCCTCCCACGTTTATATTTTACTTCTGTTGCTATATTAATAATAAATTCTATTGGGTAGCCCCTTTGCACAAAGAACTTCTCAAGGAGTTTACATTCTTCCAAGAAGTCATCATCAGTCGTAATCATCCTTGCCGCCTTGACATGCTGACCTTTTACTACTGCTTTTTTCTGGGCCAGTGGGTGACTACTAGAGAAATGAAGAAAAGTATTGGAATACGTCTCCTTCCTATATATGGTCGCTACATATCTCTCATTTATATAGTCTTTCTTCAAGTTGACATCCAAGTAATTAATATTATCTTTGCTAAAATTAGATGTAAACTGTAGAAAGTCAGTACTACAATTGAAGGAAAACAAAAGCTTATCCAACCCCTCAACATTAGTTTCAACCACCATAAAAATATATGAGAAATCTAGGTGTAAAGGTAATTTTCTCCTTGTTTCCTTCATTTTCAAAAATTGTATACCTTTCCCATCGTGCCATTACTAAATTCGCGATGCTGGCACCGCATGGGGACCCCATAGCAACCCCGATCTTTTGATGAAAAATTTCTTTATTAAAAAGAATAAAGTTATATGAAAGAACTGCATCAATCAGTTCCTCTATAAGCTGTATTTCATCAAGTGGTGCACCTAAGACCCTCATCATGTCACCTACCCATTCAATTGCCTTACTATGTGGGATGCAAGAATATAAATCTTTAACATCTATCGTCACTAACAATCCTGTAGCTGAAAAATGTAAGTCATTCATGGATCTAAGGAAGGACCAGGAATCCTTTGAAATTTGTTTCTCTAACTTAATATATTTCTGCAGTGTCTTATCTATTACTTTAGCACATGTGTAAGTCATACTCCCTCTCCCATCGACCAAAGGTCTCATAGGTGGATCTTCCATGTTTTTATGTACCTTGGGGATACCAAATAGGACCGGCGTCCTAACTTGTGCTTGTTGTAAAAAATTATATAAGACACTATCAATCCTTCTTTCTATAAATAATTCCTCAAACACATGTGCTAAAGTAATATTTATTCTTTTTAATAAAGAAATTTTTCATCAAAAGATCGGGGTTGCTATGGGGTCCCCATGCGGTGCCAGCATCGCGAATTTAGTAATGGCACGATGGGAAAGGTATACAATTTTTGAAAATGAAGGAAACAAGGAGAAAATTACCTTTTACACGAGATTTCTCGACGATATTTTTATGGTGGTTGAAACTAATGTTGAGGGGTTGGATAAGCTTTTGTTTTCCTTCAATTGTAGTACTGACTTTCTACAGTTTACATCTAATTTTAGCAAAGATAATATTAATTACTTGGATGTCAACTTGAAGAAAGACTATATAAATGAGAGATATGTAGCGACCATATATAGGAAGGAGACGTATTCCAATACGTTTCTTCATTTCTCTAGTAGTCACCCACTGGCCCAGAAAAAAGCAGTAGTAAAAGGTCAGCATGTCAGGGCGGCAAGGATGATTACGACTGATGATGACTTCTTGGAAGAATGTAAACTCCTTGAGAAGTTCTTTGTGCAAAGGGGCTACCCAATAGAATTTATTATTAATATAGCAACAGAAGTAAAAAATAAACGGTGGGAGGGGATTTACTCCCCAATATTAGGATCAATACTAGGACCAATAGTAACGGAAAATGTCGAACAAGTAGGACCAGTAAAGAGAGTAATAAGTCTAGGTTTTACTTGTAGTTTCATTACTTGTTTCAACTTGGATGCATTTGACATCAAAAATATTCTGAATAAAAATTGGCACCTTTTGTCTTCAGATAATGCCTTTAGGGATTTGTTACCCGATAAACCGAAGTTGGTTTATAGGAGGAATCAAAATTTTAAAGAAATTTTACAAGGTAAAAAGGTCAATGTTAGATTTAACGGAGGCATGACAAAATGTAATATGTGTAATTACTGTAAATATGTTGAAGAAGGTAATACCTTTAAAATAAGGAACCAAACCTATAAAATAGGAGAAAAGTTTAACTGTAGTAGCCGACAAGTTGTATATATGGCAACATGTGATAAATGTTTAGCCTTTTATATAGGAAAAACAGATAGGAAACTACATGAGAGAATATATGAGCACATTTACAGTATTAAAAAAATCAAATTGGACAACGCCCTCGCTAGACATTGCCACCTAAACGAAGGGCATAACTTTAGGTTTAAAGTAATAGATCAAGTTATATCAGATGGAAGATGTCCCTATGAACCACTAAAACTCGAAAGGAAAGAATTAATTTGGCAATTGACAGCAAACGCCAACCAACAACCTGGTTTAAATGAGATGACATCTATAAAATGTATTTTAAGGTTAAAAAACCTAGAAAGGTAAAATGGTAGTTATATGTGGTAGTGTTGTTTTATTAATAAATAATAAATAATAATAATAAAAGGTATTTATATTCACTTTAATGAATTAGGTTAATTTATTATAATAAATTAATATTTATATTTGATAATAAATTAGGTATAATTTTTATTTAGTGCTGTTAGTTAAAATGCATAGGCTTTTAAAATGTATAATGTTACTTGTTGGTTAGGATATTTGAATGTTGATCTAGGTTTTACATGCACAACAATTTGGTTTGGTTACAAACTAATAAATTAACAAAATAATAATTTAACATTTATAGTCTGCCATTGCCCCCCTTGGTAGTTGAATGTTTTAAAACGTGAAGTTTTAAAAGTTTAAAAACTTTAAAAGTTTAAGATTTTAATGATTTTAACGGAATTTTATTGTTTATGTCATTTAATGTTTATTTTTAACTTTATTTCTACTATTAAATAGATGTTTAGTGTTTGTTTGCAGCGGCAAGTATAGGATTTGTATTTAAATAGACTGGAAGAGAAGTAATTTATACTTATGACAAGAAAGGGTTAAAAGTTTCTTATAATTAATTGAACAGTCTTTAATTGCCTACGGATTTGCTATTTAAATGTATGATTAAGAATAGCAATTTGTCTTCTGAGGAAGTTGCGATATTTGGAGGCTTAAAAAGTGTATGAGTATCTTGCACGCTTTAAGACTGCTATTTTGAAGATTGGAATAAAGTGGCTGTTATTGGAACATTTTCGTTGGTCTTGCATTTGTTAGCCTAGCCAGAGAGTGTGTGGATTTTGCCACCCCTTGCTATGTGAATATTATGGCCATTTATGATTTGCTTTGCTGTGTCTCTGTCTGGACATGACACAGTGAAGACCCCCAGTGTAACTCTACAATCATCCATCCACTTGGCAAGATTCCTGTTGAAGAGTGTCAGTGAGGGGCTCTGCCTAACATGGAGTGGGATTCTGGTCCAGGGTGTGGGGAGCCTCTGGATTATGTATCTGTCCCACCAGCACATCCTATTTCATTATTTGTTGAGGTTGACATCTCTCAATCTCACAGCTCCGATGGATTTGAGTTTTCTGGGGTGGAGCATGTCCATTACTCCTGTGTTGGCCATGGCCTCCTACAACAGGCATGCAATGCCTCTGTGTAGGCAGTATGTGACTGCATTCAGCTGGGGTGTCTACAGCCAGGCAGCATATGACATATATTTGAGACCCTTTATCCTCTTGGTGAGGTACCTTTGAGGTCTTTCTAACTGCTGCAGGTGTCAGGTAAGGTACATCCCATATGAGGCATTGTACTAGATTATGGGTGTGATTAGAGAAAAGTATAGGGGCACAATGACCTCTGTTGACGTAGATGTGAATCCTTTCCTGATACGGTGTCAAATGTAGACAGTCTTCCTAGCCACATTGGCAATGTGGGTGTCACATAACAGGTTACTGTCCACTTGTGTCCCTAGGTCCCTGGTTACTCCTTCCATACATAATGGTTTACCACCTATGTGGTAATTTGTGGTACCTTGTTTGGTATTTGGTGGGACATTCATACTGTCCAGTGTCTTCAGGACGGCTGGGTGGGGTTACTGTGTGTGAGAGTGCGGTCTGTAGCATGCTACAGACTGTACAGCAGTCTTGCCTACAGTTAGTTGCACATGGGTGGACTCCAATGCCTTGTGCATTGTCAGTTACCTGGACGTATGGGTGTCTGTGCTGACTATGGATACTCACCCTCCTTTTATGTTTTGTTCCAGGTTTTGGGGCCATGACACATGATACGTGGTATAACCTGGTAGTGCTGGTGTGCTGTCAGGAGGCTTGCAGCAGGTTTCTGTCACTGCACAGACATTGATGTTCTCCATACTGGGGATGGCCTTGGGAGCATGCATATTGGGGTGTACACATCTGGCATTGGTCAGCATTTTCCTTATGTTTCTTCCCACTTATATTTTCTAGGGTGGTGGGTCAGTCTTTTCAGCCTTGCCTACAAAAGGCTCTAAGGAGGTGGCAAAGGCCTTATCCAATATTCAGACGCCCAGGGGTAACAGGTGCAGGCCATCCCAAGAACAGCTGCGTGGCTTGTCAAGCATGACATCCCAAGCAGACAGACATTGGATCCCCTTGGAATGACACCAGTAAGTGTGCCACTTGCTATGACTGATCATTCTGTGTTTGTACTGTGGCATTATTCTTGGTAAGGGTAGGATGCTGCAAACGGTGAGTGTCATACCGGCCTGGACTACATAATCAGATAGCTCATCTATGTCTCTTTTCATGTAGTCTAGGGCGGTACATCTCAGGTCATTCACACCATCATGGACTATGACTGCATCATATTTCTACTTGCTTTGGAGTGACCTGCATACTTCTGTTATGTGGCATATTGTGGCAGCCTACAGGCAGCTTACTGTACCCTTTCCCTTGTTCAGTCTGGTGTGGGACAGCAGTGTGTCTGACTATGGAGTCACCTATTACAACTGTATCAGGCATGTTGTTTCTCCTTCTGACCTGTGACTGTTTGGCACACCAGCTTTGTGTACTATGTGTTGCATGTGCTATGTTTGGAGGTTGTTTGATTGGGTGTCAGCTTTAGAGGCCTCTGTTGGTGTGCTGTGTTTGTAATTTGTGCCTCCGGGAATGTTTTTCTGTGTTTATGTGTTTGGTTTGCAGTTGTGATAGGTCTATGTGGGACTGTGTTTGTGGTGTGTGTGGTTATCTTCTCCTCCTGACTTGTTTTGGGAGTACTGAGTTGAGGGAGCTCAGCCTCCAGTTTGGATAGATGGTTGCATCTCTCACATATATTTGTATTTCTTGGGTGGAGTTGGGGGTTGTCTGTGTACTTGGGGCGGGTGTAACATTGCCTCAGGATTCACAGATTCCACTTGTTGTGGCTGGCCTTAGTGGATTGTATGTGTGGACAGATTTTATTGCCATACTACTGATAAGTGATTACTTCATTGTTTATGTTTGCTCTATCATGTAGTAGCTTCCTCATTCTCTTGCATGGTTTGGTTATGGCTGGTGTCCACCATGCCAGATTTCTGCGTGTATGGCATTGTGTCTTGTTTTAATTTAGGACTGCATAATCCAAGCATTCCTGGCAGTGTTCATGGAATGGCTGTATTACAGCTTCTGAGGTGTGGCCCATATTTTGCACCTGCACAGGACCTTTAATGGATTCCACATCAGTTTGGAGGAGTGCAAATATTGCTTAACACATGTTTTCCACTGTGGTTTTCTGGCCAGGGACTGTGGTCAGGATTTGTATGTCCAGTGTGATTACTCTATGGTCTGGTTTTACCAGTGAGCAATACACTTCTCATCTTGCCATCCAGTACCCATGTTGCTGATTATCACATCCAGTATGCTTACCCGTCTTGTGGGAGTGGTACATTGTTCCTGGGCCTTTTGGTTTATGGATTCTATGAACTTTTGTCCTACACTGTTGGAGCTAGTATAATGCTCCCAGTCTATGTCTGGGTATTTTCAGTCACCCAATATAACGTGGTTTGGAGGACTTGATATATTCATGTATTCCAGCATAGGCCGGGTGCAGTTCCTGGTGTTGGGACAGTAGTCTGTAGCAGGCTATAAACTGGGGGGCAGTTTTAGCCACTGTTACTTGAGCATGGCTAGTCCATGCTGCTTTTTGTTGTGGTACCAACATGGGGGTGTGGTTATCCTTGACAATTCTTGCTAGTCACCCTCCTTTTGTAGCGTGTTCCAAGTTTTGAGGCTGTACAGCACAGTATGAGGTGTAACCTGGTAGTGTTAGGGTGCTGTTGTGAGCCTTGGCTCAGTTTTCTGTTACAGCGCAGATATCCACATTCTCCATACTGGGTGAGTTTAGACTGCATGCATCTTGCTGTTTTGACTTATCCCTTATCTTATTCTTATCCCTTCTGATACCTATGGAGATAGGTTTGTGTTTTGAGCCTTACCTATTCAGGGCACACTGTGGGTGACAACAGCCTTTGCCAGTATCCATACAGCCTGCACTGATAGGTGCACGCCAGTCCTAGCAGGTGGTGCATCATGTCATGCTCAGCATGTCATCCCAGACTGGCACACATTGGATCCCCTTTGACTAACTGCGATACTTCAGTCAATTGTTGCACTTGATCATCTCATTGTCATGTTGTGGCATGATGCTTGGTGAGGGTAGGATGTTAGTCAGGGTCCTCAGGTGTGCATATAGTACATTACATTACTTAACACATAGCATTCATGCCTCAGGTGGTGCTGCAGAGCTGCCTCTGTCGGATGTGTATATTACACTTCCCTGTACATGTTTGAGAGCAGGTTGTGTCATGTTAGGCATCCCTGTTACTATATGAGTGAGTCAGAAAGGGGTATCATTCCCAGGGTTCCTACTGAGCCAGTGTATGTGCTATGCGTTGCCTCTTTGCCAAGGCCAGGGCATACTGGGCACGCCTCCTTCTGCCTACTGGGGCAGGCTCAGGTTGTTCCTCCTCTGAGTCACGCTCTGCCTGTGATGGCCTTGGCAATGGTGGGGGGCTGTTTGACCCGGCCCTATGCTGGTCCTGCTGCAGCTGTTTTCGCAAGATCATATTATGTAGCATAGCACATACCATGACAATTTGGGTACATGTAGTTGGTGTGTACTGCAAGGCTCCACCAGATGTGTCCAGACACCGGAACCATGACTTGAGCAGCCCAAACACACGCTCTATTACATTACGTGTTTGTGCATGTGCCTCATTATGGCGTTCCTGTTCAGGTGTGTGTGCGTTTCTGATGGGTGTCATCAACCACGGCTCCAGTGCATAACCTGCATCCCCCACTAGGTGTCCGTGCGGGATGTCCCCATTGGCAAATGTCTGGTACAGCTGCGTCAAATGCCAGATGTGGGAATCATGGTAGCTCCCAGGACAGCCAGCACACACATTGATTATTATGCCCTGGGCTTCACACACGACCTGACAGTTGATGGAGGGGAAGCCCTTGCGGTTGATGTATGCCCTACCCCGCTCACCGGCTGGTGCTTTGATGCATATGTGCATGCAGTCTATTGCACCCACTACCTCAGGGTATTCCGCTATTTGCTGGAAGAGATGCATATTGCTGGCCAATACCTCACGGGCATTGGGGAAATATACATGATCACCGACATGTGCTGACATGGCATCCAGGAACTGGTGCAGTACCCTGGAGGCTGATGCCTGTGATATCCCCATCATATCACCAGTTGGTCTCTGGAAGTTACCTGTTGCTAGTATTCTTAGGCCAACACATACCTTGGTTTCCACTGGGATGATTTCCCCTCTGTTGGTTCTGTGTGTGAGGCGTGGCCTGCACAGCTCCACTATTTGCTGCAGGAGGTCTCTGTCCACTCTATAGCGCTCTACTATCTCCAGCTCATGTAACCCATGGTAGGTGACCCTGGGCCTGTACACTCTTCTCCGTCTCCTCACTGTGGGTTGTCTGGCACCATCTGCATTGTCACCACCCTCAGCAAGTCGCCTATGTCTCATTATGACAGCTATGGCAGCCCCTAACATTTCTGCTCTGAGTTCAGCTTTTTCAGTTTTCACTTCTGATAACTTAACTCCTGTCTTGCAGTGTCTCTTGAGAGAAACATTCTGCACTGCTGTTTGCAGAGTTTTAAGTGCTGGGCTGGGCTACTATTCTGCCTGTGTAATTGCCTGCATCTAATTGTTTTCACCTGCTAGCTCCAGCAGTATTCCCTGCTAACTTCCTACTAAATCTGTTGCTTCCTTTTTCCTTTCTGTTTCCTCAGGGAGGAGCCATGTGCAAACCAGCAGAAACACGCTCACAGTGGCTTACACGCGCGCACACATACTTACACAGTTCAGAATCTGCTTATTCACTTTAAAACATGTGCATGCCCGCGCAAACGGTGTTAAACATCTCCCAACATGCTCCCACATGCTCAGTCTGCCTTACACGCACACACACTGCCTTACTCACGCTTCGTGGCACGCACACGTGTGCATACACATCCAGCAAGAAACTTTGGTGTAGGCAACAGTGTACACCTTCCATTTCTTGACTTTCTCATGCTTACTTAGTGGCACACCTCTTTCCATGATATCTGTCTGACATCTGTCATGTAACTCTGACCTCCAATGAACTGCATTTCTTTCTACCATTCCCCCCTGTGATGTCACCTATCTCCAACTCTGTTCCTCCCCCTTATGCAACTCTTACACTACTCAGAATGTGCTCATTTGCTATGTGACAGTGGAATTCAGTATCCTTACACTCATTTGCATCAGATTGCCTACTAATGCTTAGTAACATCTCTTAGACTCAGCTTCCCCCCTTAGCAACCACTACACGGTGGCCATGTTGGTTTTGGTCTGCTGGTCCCTGCATTGACATTCCATGTATTGCATAAAACCCATGTTTGTGGGTTTAAAACCTTCGTTTTTATGTTCTATGCAGCGCAGCCCGTTTGCGCGGAGCTGCGCTGGGTTTAAACATCGGCAATTGCAGAAAAAAAATATATATTTTTCATATATTTGCATCAGGTTACCTTGCCAATGGCCACATATTTGGCCATTGGCATGCTGCCTGACACATATGCACCCTTTATTTGGAGCTGACATGGCTCCATTGCTGTTTTTGCAGAAACGTACTCAGTTGTCAACTGAGTACATTTCTGCAGCTAAAACGGCTCTTACACGGGCTGTTCTGGGCTTCCTGGATCGCTACTCACCCTCATTTGCATGCTATTCAGCTGCAAGTGAGGTGATTAGCTTATCCACACCCACTCCGTGTAAGAGCCGTTTTAGCTTGTCTCTTACACGGACTTTGGGCTGTTCCTGGATCGTGAAGGCTGGATGGAGTCTTACACTACTCTTAGACTCCGTGCAAGCCTTCGTGAATCTGGCCCAATGTCTTCCAGTGTTGCTAAACAATGATCAGATTGGGTTTATAATGAATAGGAACACCGATAATATTGAGAGAAACAAAGTTTTTGACATTCTTTTATATAACAAGAAGTTAAGCTGACAGATACAATCATAATTATTTAATATAAGGGAGTTTTAACTGTCTGCATGTTAGTACCTGTAAAAAAAAAAAAAAAAAAACGAAAGAAAATTGTGTGGTGATGTGGCAGCATAAGGTGTGTAACAAAAATTAAATCTATTAGTTGATTAGCTGGCACTTTATTCTGATATGTCTGCCAGCATGAGCTGTGGTACAGCTTTCAAAACAGTTGATTTTCCATGCAGTTCTGAGGTGACTGCAATTGCTAAGGCAGTGTCAGATTTATTCAAGTTTATATCAGCAAGATCTGTGTGTGCAGAAAAAAGAATGTAAGTGTGTGAACTATTTGACAGCTTTTAAAACTCTAAGACATCTAGCACATTCGCATAGACAGCAGCTAGAAGTAAAGTGTACTATTGATGGATCAACAACTTTGAAAGCTATTAGTCATTTCACTCTGCCACACTTTTTTTCTATGTGGAAGGATGAAATGTAATATGGCTTTTAAAACTAGTAAACCTTTTTGATGTTGTTCTGTAATTGCTTCATGTAGACTCTAGCAAAAGACTAAAACACGGCAGGTTCATAAGGTTCACAATTAAATATGTTATACATTCTCTAATGTTAGAAAATACATAACAAGCTTATCATTTTGCTGTTTTTGGAGTGAAAATAGTGTACTCCATGATTTACATACAAGATTACGACTGGGTCTCCATTGTTACCACATTCATATGTGTTTGAGACATGGAGGCCAAGAAATTCACCTCAAGAGGGAATCCATCTTAAAAACAGAAAATTAAAGGTTACAGTTGGAGACCTATTCATAATTCTTTGTAGTGCATGGAGCTTTATCTGCTGCATGTACTACTAGTTATAAGACAAAGAAAAAAGTGCAACATCTTTTACTGGCTTTGAAAGCTGCTAAAACTATCTGTGACCATTGTCAAACATACAGTAGCAGAACACCAATCATCTTATTTGTTCAATATTTGTAGGAGGAACAGAGGAACAAACCCAGGCAGTAATTTTAAATATAGCTCCAGTTTACTTAAAATGTTAATAAAAGGTCAGATTTCACCTCAGTGTGGGTTTCTGAATAATAAGATATATGACACTCTGTTTTTGGCATTTTTGACTGACTGTAATTCTTAGTGATTTACCAGAAAACAGAACAGGTTTATTAGGGACAGGGCAAGTTCAGAGATATAATCAGCAAGGCATAAACACAGCTATTTTTACTTCTTCAGATATCATTTAGAGGCTGGCATTCTAACTACTTGGTGCTTAGCATGGCACCTGATATTAACAGCTCTAAGAAAGAAAAAAAGATGCTTAACAGTTGTTAATATTGTGTCTGACACTACACCGGTGCTTAACTAGCTTGTCTTTTTTCCAGTATTGGAGTATGATCATGGCTCTCCATGCACTACAACCTTTTTAAAGTAAGGTTCTTACACCTAAGTATGTAATATGAAGAGTAGCATAATCTGAGAACTCCACAGACTATATATGGGCACAAATATGTACACTTTTCAGTTAAACATTCAAGAATGGCTCTGATTTAGATTTTTTTTTATTTAGAATACTTATATCAGACTTTTTTTTAAAAGAAATCATTGTAAGTTCTATTATGTATTTCATCCATTTGTTTTATACAAAAATTCTTATAATTTTAAGCCATGGCTTTAGTCTACTGCCTACTTTACAAGATTATACTTTCTTGAGTAAAAAAAAATATATACCTGTTAAAAACAGATGAGTTGACAATTTATAAAACAGGTTAATGTGTGTTTTTGACCATGTAGAAGAATTTTTTTTTACAGTTTAGAAGCTTAATATGTTATTTAGAGGATGATCATTTATTGATTTAAGTCCTTATTTCATGGAATGTTTTCCTTTTGCTTACAGGAATACAATATTGCCTTTATTTTAAGAAGGTAACAGTTACACTTGTTTTTTTGCAGTGTGCCTAACATTTTAAATGCAGCTTAACCAATCAGATTGCTTTTTTGTTCCTGATGCCAAGTTTTTTTTTTTTTTTACTTATATATATATTTTTACCGGGGTAGTGCACTGATCTCAATGGACCATTTGCAGGCACAACCCGTTTGAATAGGAGCATATAAGAAATGAACAAACATATGTACAGATATAAGGATATGCTAAAAAACAAATATATACACATTTACAGATGCAAGAATATGCATTTAGTTTAAGAAGCAATAAACAATGTCAAAAACATGGATGGAAAAATAGAAATATGCTTAGCAGAGTTCTATGTATAAGATTTAGCCGTAATGACTTTGATTGTTTATGTTACAGGGATAACAACATAGCATTATTTAGAGAGGTGTGAAGACATTAGAAGAGGCAAATGAGAATAGCTGCAAGAAAAGGTACCATGAGGAGAAGAGACATGCAGATTGAAGAGGAGTAGAAAGAAGAAGTTGTGTGAGAGGGATGCAAAGAGAAGGGGGAAGTTGGATGAATGAGAGGCAGTAAGAAAGGGGATGACAAAATGAGATAAAGAAGGATGAAATGGGGAGAAAGGGTTGCACTTTACTTGGGTGGAGCTATGTTCCTTGAGCTGTTTATACAAAAAAATGTATTTTACAGTTAGGTAACTGAGAGAATTCTCAGGTCACACTGTCTATGGCTAGAACTGGATAACAATGCATTTATTGCCAATATATGCTTCATCAAGAAAACTGCTACAATCTTTCACTAGAAAAATTAGACATTTTTATCACAGTAAGTCTTTGATATGAGAACTTTGAATGGCACATGATGGGATTCTTTTCATTTGGTTAGCCTTGAGGCAATATATGTTGAAAACTGTGACAAATATCAAACACTTCACATATTTAAAACTATGAAAATACTCTTCACAGGTTACAACTTTTTTAGTAAGCAGAAGTTGCCAGTTCATTCATTTGTGAATTTATTAAGAAAAAATAATGTAACATTGCAATATTTAGACTTTTTACAAATGTGCAAATGCAATTGAGAATGCGGGTAATTTTCTGTGTGAGCCAAGATAAAAAAGCCCTGTGTGGGATAGAACAGATGCTATGGGTGTAGTTATATTGTCTGGAAAGACAACAGAAAAAGTATTACTGTGATATTTTGGGGTCTTGCCTGACACTGTGCCTTCTGAATTCTTTAAAATGATAATGATGAGTTTTTTATTAAAATGTAGCTTGATTGCTAACAATGTAACTAAATGGATCAGAATCATGCTGCAGTGCTGTAACACTGTGGCATCATTGCATTGCATTCTTCATGTGTTATATGGTTATATATGTTGTCTTGCTAGAGTTTGAAGTAATTAAAGCAGAACATATGTGCCCCCAAATGCATTTGCAATGTAAATGTTTTTGCTGGGGAGACAGGCACTGTTCCCCTTGGACAGTCTTTAATATAAATGCTAGAGATGCATTAACATTAGAAGAAGAGGCAACTTTTTATAAGTTTTGGTTTTGTAGAGCTGAAACAGTAATGCAATTATGTTCAAATACCAGACAAGAACTGCATAAGTGCATTATGAAAAAAAAAAAAAACACTCACCAGAGTGTGCAATAGTGTAGACCACAGGTTTTGCAAGTAGAAATCAACAAACGCTTCAAATATATTTTTTTCTTTAATAGATACTGGTTATGGAAAACAGCTCTCAATCAGTTTAGCAGAAATGCATAATGAATAAATTACTTTCATCCCATCAGAACTGAGAAAGAATTTCCAGAATGGAAATGTAAAACCTGCATACCCTGTCATATGACAAATATGTAGTCAATCATATACATTTCCTGTTATTTAATCTCATGCATAGCAAATCTACAGTGCAAAATACTAATAAATACAAATCTTTAAATACTTAAATGCTTAATACAAACTGCAAAAGGATCATTTTTCAAACCCTGGGCTGTCAATATGGGTCTAAAAGGTGTCATTTATATATTTTTGTGTACTTTGAGAATCCCCTAAGTTGTAGGAATAATGGGGGAAGTATTTTTTAAGAATTTAAATAATGTTTGTGATATACAACCCTGAGAAAAACCTTCATTCAAGGAAAGTAGAATTATGCATATATGTACATGCACATATATTATAAACATTAATTCTAAAGTTGCCTCCTAAAATCCTAAGTAATGAAAAGTGAAATTGTGAACAATGCAAACACTTAAATATGTATGTATATGTGTGTACCACAAATGTGTCAAAAGTTAAATGTCCTTATTTATATTTTTTTTATAAATTTGTTGTCCATTACTTTAATATAAGCAATATAGAAATACTGTTATTATTGCCTGGTAGACATTTGGCATTCAATTTTAATTCCCAAAATAATTATTTGTACTTTATAATGGTTTCCCACAAAGCTAATTGAGGATTTAAGTCTATTTTTTCTAGAATAACAAAAATAAACTTTTTTAAAAGCCTACATTTAACTATGTGTTTATATAGGGCATCACTGGAATTCTTTTTCTGTATGATGTATGTTCATAAATATACTTTCTGCACATTTGGTCAGTCTTATCAACATAGAAAGCTGGGCATACTGAACTTCTCACTAAATAAATCACCCCCTTTTGTACCACAGTTCCCTTTCTGTGATGAATTATAGAATTAATCATATTTTAGACTAAAGGATGCTTCCTCACAAATATATCTGCATTATTTGCAAGTACACATTGATTGGTACCCTTATTATGCAAGTTTGTTGAATCATTGCTAACATTATTCTCCACAAGTTTTTTTTTTTTATATCTCCCGCCCTTTTATATAAAATCATTTGGCTTTTCATCTAAAAAGCTGTATATTTTATCAGTCACCCTAAAATACTCCAATTCTTTTTAACTATATCTCTAACTATCTGGGAACCTGAATTATATTGTAACGCTGATGCTCTCTGAAATGTGTTGTCAGCCTCTAAATCCCTATTTCCTGAAATAATAATGTTATCTGTGTCTCACTGAAATAGGTTATTGACCTCCTGTACTATTACTATTGGAGTGTTAGTGTTAACAGTAACCATATTAAATTTACTATCTCCTAAGCATAGTCCTTGTACCCCATCATTTTAGTATTTCATCACTATTATCTCTACACAAGGATTTGGATTATCCTCTGTTGAGGAACATAAGCTCTGAAGTATTCTTTTCCTCCACAAAAAAGTCTCTTATCTGAGACTATTCTAGGTAGTCTCAGAAATTGTCCATTAATGAGAGTCTTTTTATGCATGATGGAATGACAACTGCTTAAATGCAAATTGATATTTGAAAAGATCAGCTTTCTAAAAAATTGTTGACATAAAATCATCCTCTGTTTTCATCATGGTCATATCTAAATAATTAATTTTATGAATGTTGTATTTAAAAGTAAATCTTAAAATACTGGTGGAACTTTTAGTGTAGTTTATACAGTATTCTATCTCCAGTCCTATCCCAAGGAATAAAATGTATTGTCCAACTACCAACTAGAGCAAATAAAGTTTATAACACTTAAAAAATGGGACTTAAACATAAATTGCATTTTCCATAATTTTTTTTTTAAATTAGCAAATACTAGGGCACACACTGGCCCCATCACTACACCTTTTATTGAATTGTAGGTTTCTCTCTAAAGAAAATGAAATTGTTGTTTAGAATATTTTTTATAAATGTCATGATCATTCTAATGTCTTTAGCAGTGAGGAAATTACAGGCTAAGAGCACATTATGAAAAAATTAAAACTGGCTCCCTAAAGAATACAGGTAAATAAATCCACTGCATTTATAGTTAGAAATATAGAAGCTTTGTTTTGTAAGTCAGGCTTCAGTCTACTTAAAAAAATCTCAGGAATCCTTGAGCATGTATGCATTCTGGGAAAGAAATGGCTAAAGAAGTCTAGCCACTACTACTGTAAAAGGATACGTTTTTGAACCTTGGGCTGCCACTACAAGTCTAAAAGGTGTCTTTTGTATATTTTTCTGTACTTTGAGGATCCCAAAAAATGTAGAATTAATGGGGAAGCATTTTGTAAGACTTTAAATAATATTTGTGATATATGACTCTGGGAAAAAAAATGTCATTCAAGAATAAATCAATACTCTTAAAAGCTACATTGACTTCATTCTTAGACTGTATAATAAACTTGTTTTTATTTTGTAACAGGGTATACAGTTCACTGACATAATCAATTACATTGTATAAAATGATGCCATCCCCTTTAGTGGATTTCATTATCCTTAAAGATTTATCACTTCTAAGTTGTTGTTACAGCCTGTTTTCCTCCTTAGTAAAGTTATAAAGTTTAATGTAATTTTTGGCGGATTAAGACCGTTTATAAAAAATCCTTTCCACAAGTTGTAGCAAAAGCTTGAACAATCAGGTTCATAATAGGAATATAATTATTTATCTTAATGAAGTATTGTGAATCATTGACCAAGTTAGAACTTGTCCCTTGAAAGTGAAGGGCCAAATTTATTTTTTCTAGTAAATAATTTAAATTCAGTTAAGGAGACAACCAGGTCATTCTTTTTTAAGAACATTTTTATTAATTTAACATATTTACAGTATATACACAGGAAGAAATTCAGCTTCACATATTATTTTACAATGATAGGAATGATAAGTCATATCTCTTAGTGGGGATAAATGTAATTTTTTTTCACAGAGGTAAAATATTCCATAGAAAGTATCAAATGACTATAATTAAAGATCTTAAAATCATTCCTGACAAATAAAATTCCATCATATTCAATCAAAGTTGGAATATGCAGTGTATGGGGCATTTGCCACACCCTGTCTTTCTTCCTCTTCTCATTCCTTTTCTCTGGTAACTCCTGTTTTCCTTTCTAATAGTGACCGATTCTATAATTCCATCTGTTTTTCTATGTGTTGGTATTGTCCCCTACCCCAGCTTCACCTGATCAACTGGCTAACTTCTCTGATTTGCGGAATGGTAGAAAATCCAAAGAGTCTTCCTGATTGAAGTTAACCTTAACCACCTAACCTACAGCTTCTATACAATTTTCACTATATTCATTGGTGTAATTGGCCTCTCCTAACTGAACATGTGTATTTTTTACATTTCTGGTATTCAAAACATCTTTCCTTTGATTATTCAAAAGAGGAGAGACAGTAATAGTGTCATATAGCTTAGCGTCTCTTACATGTTTCTTACTTTTTCTATTACTGACATTAATACTCTGTTGATCACCCTTATAAAAATTCTGTCATACTGGTGCTTTTACATAGAGAAAAAGTAAAACATCACAAATCTTTACATTAAGAGGTTCCACATCAACATCCAAAACTAATTAATGTTTCATTATATTTCACCAAGTAAAAAACTTCCAAATCTGGTTTATTAAACAATTTTGCCAAGTTATGATTAAAATGATGAATCAAAATCAATACTGTTAGGGAATTTAGGGTAACTCATTCCCTTCAAAACTCTTTGTAACATGATACATTCCTTATAATAATTATTATCAAGTTGCAGACTATGTAATTGAATTAATTTCATATTCAAATTGGAGATCTTATTAGATAAATTGTCCATATTACTGTCCCTATAAGTGCCTGCTGCCTGTGTTGAAATAGAATAATTTTAAATAACCATCAGTATCATTAGAAAAAGTTTTTGAAATGAAATTTTGAGAAATATCAACCATTGGTTATTTAAATGTCTTAGAGTTAATAGTACCTGTAGAAATACCATACAATATGAATTCTTAATTCTGAGAATTATCTAAGTCTCTTGGTATATGTACTTTGATACTCAGTCTGGCCTCCCAACTCTGCCTGAATAGCTGACTTGTTCAGGGAAAAATAACCCATACCAAGCAGTACTTCTGTTATTAAATTAATCAGTCTGGTAAGTTCTTCCTTTATCCACTCCAAATTGACCATCATGTTATAATCCTGAACATTGTTATCCATGTCTGTAAATAAAGACTGACTTATGTCTTCTATATCCATGTAATCCATAATCCATGCCTTAAAAGACCAAACACTAAGCAAGAACTGCATAAGTGCATTATGGGAAAAAAATATGAAAAAATGTGCAAAGTGCACAATAGTGAAGACAACCCAATTGTTTTAATGAATACTGGAAGATTTCATCAAAACTGAGAAAGAGTTTTCAAAATGGAAATGTGAAACCTATTGACCCCATCATGTGAGTACATAGTCAATAAATTAGTTAATTAAAAACATTTTCTGTTATTTAATCTCATGTTCAGCAAATAACAGTACAGGCTTTGCTAATAAATACAAACTTAAATACTTAAGTTCTTAAAACAGACTATTCTGAGTTGGAAATTGGAGTGGTATATTTATTTTTCATAGATTTTATAAATGTTGTAAGTGTGTGGTACTGCCAAGTAATAGTTTACAGTGCTTTACTGAAGTTTGGCATTTTTCAGGCTTAAATAGCACAGGAGCCTGATTGGTGCTTCTTTCCATCATTTTTTCTTTGTTCAGGAACTGTTGCAGGGGCTTAATGTTGTCAGATTTACCTAAAATGTTCTGTTATTTCGATCAGATATTGTTATATAATTTGTGTTTGCTTTTCTAGCATGCTGTGGCTGCATTGTTGTTCTGTCTTTATAACCAGTTTTAATTTTTTAATGAGTCTGCCAACATCCCACCAAAACATCTCACCAGTATTAAGTTCATAGTTTCATAGGTGGGTACTAGGCTATCTGCCCGAAGGCATTTATAAGCCTAGCCAGAATGTGTTGGCTTTCGTTGCCCCCTTAGATTAGTTCCATGTGCCTCTGTCCAGCAAAGCCACTGAAGTGATCCCCGAGGTAAACTTTCTGTTTCCCATCCACTCATCATGGTTTCTTTTGAAGAGTGTTTCTGAGGACCTTTGCCTAATGTAGATTGGGATCTTGTTCCAAAGCATGGGAAGTCTCTGGGACAGGAATCTATCCCTCCAGCACATCCTATTTATTGTTGTGGTGAGGTTTAGATCCCTAGAGCATGTGGCTTGAGGGGATAAGGTTTTCTTTAGGTGGAGCATGTCCATCAATTCTGGGTTGGACATGGCCTTGTATGTCAGGCAGAGATCACCTCTGAGTAGGTGCTATGCAACTGAGTACAACTGGAGTTTCTTCAGTTGAGCTGCATAGGGCATCTGTTTGAGGCCATTGATCCTCTTGGTGAGGTACTTCTGTGGTCTTTCCAGCTGTTGCAGGTGTCTTGTAAGGTACATCCCAAATGGGGCATTGTACTCTAAGATGGGTCTGATAAGTGATGAGTAGAGGGGCACAATTACCTCTTTTGATCTGGATGCGAACCCTTTTCTGATTAGGTGGGCCACATAGAAGTATTTTCTAACCACTTTGGCAATGTGATTATCAAAGGTGAGATTACTAACTACTTGGGTCCCCAGATCCCTTATTACGACTTCTGTATTTAGGGGACTACCACCTATGTGGTAGTTTGTGGGTACTTTCTTTTTCCAAAGGGGATGACTATGCACTTTTTAGCATTTAGCTTGAGGCCATGATTTTGACACCAGATATCCATCTCAGTGAGACCCTTTTGGAGGATGTCTGTGTCAGCCAGTGAGTCAATTATAGCCCATAGTTTGCAGTCATCTGCGAATTTGGTCAGCCATAGTCCTCCTGTGCTTGCCTGTACCTCTGAGAAGTATATGCTGAACAGGAGGGGTCCTAGGACTGAGCCCTGGGGAACACCACTTGTAACCAGTTTAGAGATGGACCTAGCTCCCACAATTCTCACCATGTGGGTTCTGTCCATGAGCCAGTTAGCAACCCATATTGTGATGTAGGGATTTATGTTCAGGCTGGTGAGCTTGTCTATAATACCAGAATGGGGAATGGTGTCGAACGCCTTAGTGAGGTCTAGGTAAGCTGTGTGTGCCACCTTTCCCTCGTCTATAGCCTTGGTGACTGTCTCAAAGAAGTCCACCAGGTTTAGGAGGCATGATCTGCCCTTAACAAAGCCAAACTGGGTAGAGTCCAGTGTTTGGAGATTCCCAATGTCTCTGTTAATGAGTTCCATAATGATGCATTCCATAGCCTTGCAGACCAAGCTAGTCAGGCTTATAGGGCAATAGTTCCCAGAGTCTGTTGTGGCTCCACCTTTGTGGAGCAGAATAACCATTGTTGTGCGCCACTCTATGGGTATGTAGCCTGTGGAGAGGCTGAGTTTGAACAGCATGTTTAGGTGAGGGGTTAGTTCATCTTTGAGCTTGTGTAGGACGCAGCCTGGGACACCGTCCGGTCCCATTGATGCTGTGTTTTTGGCTTTGGAGATGGCTGTTTTAACCTGAGTGTCTGTGATTTCAGGGACTCTACATTCTTTTGGTATGGTTATGGACCCTTTTGGGGGTGAAGTTTGCACTGAACCTGTCTGCCAGGATGTTGACGATATTGGTCGGTTCAGTGTATTTTGTTCCATGCTGCATTAACTCCGTGCAGATCTGAGCATTGCCACTTAGATTCTTGACATAGCTAAAGAATGCCTTGTTGTTATCTTTAGAGTCCTTGGCAATTTTTCCTTCAAAGCTCACCTTGGATGATTTTATGAGAGGTCGTAGTTTCTTGCTGATACTGATCAGGGATGTCTTCCCTTCTTGGGATTTTACTCTTTTCTGTACTAGTTTCCTCCTTCTATTGTATAGCTTGTTTATGGTATGGGTCCACCACACTGGTTTCCTTTTCTTAGAAGAGTGAGTCTTGGTTTTGCTTGGGATGGCACGATCCATGCATTCTTGTAGCTGCCCATAGAATGCATTAGTAAAGGATTTTACAGCTTGGACAGTGTTATCCTTCAGCATGGGGGCTTTGAAACATTCCACCTCGGTCTTAAGTAACGTGAAGTTTGCTTTTGAAAAGTTTTTCATGGTGGCTTTCATATCTGGGGGTGGGGGTGGAATATTGATATCCAAAGTGATTTGTTTATGGTCAGATCTAACCAGCAAGGGGTTGACCTCTGGTGTGGAACACTGGTCGCCCATGTTGGTGATGACCAGGTCCAATATGTTATCACCTCTGGTGGGAGTGTTGACCAGTTGAACCAGGGTGTTTGAGTTTATAAATTCTAGGAAAAGGTGGCAAATGAGTTAGTACTCGAGTAGTTCTCCCAGTTAATGTTTGGGTAATTGAAATCACCCAATATTAGGGTGTTTGGTAGGACCTTTATGTTTCCCAGTGTTTCCAGAAATGCGGGATGGGGGTCCTGGGACATGGTGGGTGATCTGTAGCAAGCTACAATTTGAATTGCAGTTTTGGCCATTGTTAGTTGCATGTGGATGATCTCTGAAGCATCATGCTGTGCCACTAACCTGGAGGTGTGGGTATCCTTGATGAATATGGATACGTCCCCTCCTTTTGTATTTCGGTTTGGGTTCTGTGGCCGAAATGTATGGTATGAGTTGTAGCCTGGTAGTGCTGGGGTGCTGTCTGGAGGCTTAAACCTAGTTTCTGTTACTGCACATATATCAATTTTTTCCATACTGAGGAGTGCCTTGAGTGTGTGCATTTTGAGGTTTAGACTTCTGGCATTGAGTAGCATTACCCTTAGTTTTTTGTTACTTGTGCTATTTATGGCGGTGGGTTTGTTTTTTGAGCCTTGCCTAAAAAAGGCACTATGGGGGTGGCAAGAGCCTTGGTAAGTCTTCAAAAGCCTAAGGGTGACAGATGCATGCCGTCTCTAGCGAAGCAGTGTGGCTTGTCGAGCATGTCATCCCAGGCGGACAGATACTGGATCCCCTTTGAATGACACCAGAAACATAGCCAATTGTTGAAATCGAGAATTTTTTCTTTATACCGTAGTATCGTTCTTGGTGAGGGCAGGATGCTACTCAGGGTCAGGGTCATACCGGCCTGGGCTACGTGATCAGAGAGCTCTTCCATGTCTCTTTTCATGTAGTCCAGGGAGGTATGGCTCAGGTCATTCACACCAACATGGACAATGACAGAGTCATATTTGCACTTGTTCTGGACTGACCTGAGTGCTTGTGTTATGTGGTGGATCCTGGAACCCAACAGGCAGCTAACGTAACCTTCTCCTTATTCAGCCTAGTGAGTGGGACGTCAGTGTGCCTGACTATAGAGTCACCTATTACTAATATGTTGGGTATGTTATTTTGCCTTAAGGGCTGTGATTGCATGGCACACTGGTTTTGTGAAGTATATGTTTTATGGTTTGTGTTGGGGCTGGAGGTTGCTTGGATGCTTTAATGGGTCTATGTAAGACTGGTGGTGTGATGCAAGTATTTCCTTCTCCTCTTGACTCTCTGATCCAGTCTTGGGTTGAGAGAGCTTAGCCTCTAGTTTGGCAGTATAAATGCATCTCTCGCATGTATTAGTGTTTGGTGGTAGGAGGAGGGGGTTGTCTGTGTACATGAGGCAGTTGTAACATTGCCTCAAAATGCCCAGATTCACCAGTTGGACTGGAGAGCACACCTGAAACTGCCCTTTGGACATGCCTGGATAGATACAGTGAATTTTTTTACTGGATGGCTGGTAAGGTCGAATAGAGAGCCTTGTCCTTCTGTACAGTACAGGAGGGTCTAGTGCTAGGGTTTATAAGTGCTTGCTATAAGTTTTGAGCAAGTTTTGAGAAATGAATGGTTTGAGTGCTTAAGTTGAAAGTTTGTCTAGTTCCAAGGGAAAAGTTGAAGAGGAGACTTTGTGGAGCCGGGAATAGTTTTACCCTAGCTAACTGGTGCTGCCCGGCATACAAAACTGGGCAAATATGGTATTTATAGCAGGGAAATGAAAGAGATAGAAATTAGCCCAAAATGGCCAATAAACTACTAATTTCTGGGCTGAAACCACTCCACCAGGGACAGATAGGCTGCTCCAAACTCCCCTCTCTCACAGGTGAACAGAGAAACTTCTGTCTATCCAAGTAAGGTATGGACAAACACAGAGATTTGTAACACAGCCCTGAATTCAGCACTAACATGAAAACGGGTCTATACTAGCTTAGAAAGGCAGGAAACAAGCATATATATTTTTTTTTAGAAAATAAAGCAGATACACTCAAAAAAACAGTTTAAAAGCACAGAAAAGGATACTTATTGTTATATATAGCAAATCAGAGTTGTAGTCAATGCCCCCAGTAATAAAGTAGGAAGAAACACAAATACAGTAAAAGCAGATGAATAAAGTGCCAATATATATATATATATATATATATATATATATATATATATATATATATATATATAAAACAATAGAAAACGAACAAAGTGATTTAAACAAGTTACCCAATTAACCAGAAAAAAGCTCAAAACTGAGCCCTGTTCTAGCAGTCTTCATATTGCTTCATAAGTAACAGTTGTGGACTGAAAGCATAACTAGTGTAGATACTGAGCACCTTTTCTTTAACTTTGCATGTATAAACATTCCATTTCTGAAATGCCACAGTTATATGGTGTTTGTTACATAAGCTCCTCAAAATGGTGAGCTAAGAAGTGTCACTTCAAATTGAAATTACTAGATACTGGTGCCAAAGGTCTGCATTATTCTTTGAACTTTGCATACATGAACATCATGCTCACTAGTTTTATCCAAGCTATACACTGTATTAATGGAAATTCCAAAAGTACTGAGTTAATTTGTGATATTCACAGCCATTCTGCAGTATGTATTTCTACATCATTCCTATCCTCCCATGCATAATATACCATTGACTTTACCTTAACAAATCCGCATGATAAAATACTAGACATGCATAAAACTGCCAATTTGAGAATCTATTCTTTGGAATAAATCAGGTTTCAGGATTATTCTCATTCCTAGAATGTTCTGTGAGGCAACATCGTCTGACCCCTGTGGTTTAAATGACCCAAAATATGGAAATGAGATCAAACCAACATTAAACTGAATAATAATATTGGGTACTGAACCCCAGCACTGAATTTGCGAATATTTTCAAGAACGTTTGTTTTCTGATATTTTTCATTTGCATTGATTTATATAGTAATTGATACATAAGAAACTGACATTGTAGTATTTCTGATTGAAGATAACTGCTGATATGGGCTGCACTTAATTTATAAATTTTGTATTTTTGGAAGCTATATTATCCATTTTGTGGAATATGAATATGAAAAACAAAAACTGAAGGAAAAAACCTTTTAGAGTTCTGTGGAGCTGTTGGAACCTATGAAGTTTTATTGTCTGTTTCTAATTTGTCATGATGATCCAAATGGGTGTATAAAACTTTAGTTGGCTGAGTCTCAGAATTTCAGGATAAAGTACATTTCAAGATACAACATCATTTGTGAAAATTTCATAGAAGATAGTAAGATGCTACTGAGAAATATGGTAATGAAAACAAACATGCAGCATTATACATACAGTGTTGTTATTTAACTAATAATTATTGCTATGGAGTTGTGCAGTATTCCCATGAGTACTGAATTAAGAAAATAAGGGTGAATCCCAAATGATTAGCAGAAACTCAAGGAATGAAGCACTGGGTAACTTACACCACAGCCATTGATACTTACTGTTAGACATTATTATTTTTATGGAGTTATTTTGAATGGGGTTGTTTTAATGAATTTAGTTTGTGGAGAGGCACACATTATCATGTTTAAATGGAGAAGATTTAAAATGGACAAGGTCTTTGATTAGTTTTTCTTTTAGGAATCTTTGAATATATGGTTTCAATTTGTGCACTTGCAGTGATTCAATATGGTTGCTTTTTCTTTTTATTCTACAGAGTTATGACTATAGAGTCAGAGTGTGTGTGTGTGTGTGTGTGTGTGTGTGTGTGTGTGTGTGTGTGTTTTATGTACTTGCTTTATAGTTTTAGCCTTACATTTTTTATTTTCAGATTTTTTTGGGTTTAAACAACTAATCAGTATCAGTATTTTTTAGTTATGCTGAAATTTTAGTTTTGTTTTCTTATTTATTTCTTGCTTCACTATGTTTCTGTGTGGTATCTGTGGAGAAAAGGAAAATGCTTATTGAGTTCTTTTACTTAATGTATTGTAATTATATATTGTATTATTCCATTACTTGCCTTAGTATTTAAATGCCTTTGTGTAAAGTGAAAGTGGATGGTTCCATAGTTGATAAGGGTTTGAAATATATATGTTGCCAGTGTAGGTATTTAATGTTGACTTGCATGTATGGTGTTATCCTTTGTTTATGTTAAAATGTTGAGGTTTTTTTTATCATGCCTTCTTCTATGCACAACTTTTACTGTGCTTTTCTTTTGTTTAGTTAACTAATATTATTATCATCTTTTTTGGGCTTTGAGTTTTTATTTTTCAATATGTTCGTTGCAAGCTTCATTTGTTGCAGTTCAGATTATTAGAGGTCACAGTTTAAACTCTGATATATCGGGTTTGTAATAGCTTTGAAGTACATGGAGTGTGGTGATTATGATCCAATATCAGGAAAAAGACAAACTAGTTAATTGCATCTGTAGCACAAGACCTGACCTTAACAGCTGTTAAGCACCCCCCCCAAGGCTGATTGTTATGCTCGGGTCTCATGCTACGTGCTAAGACATGACAGTGCTGCCTACCAAATGATGATGGAGGGTTTCAACAGCTTTGATTTTGCCTGCAGTCTAATCTGTCCCTGGTGTAAGATATGTGTTACTGTCCATTTGACAGCACTACTTAAGTGCTTTACAGCTTCAAAAGCCAGCAAAACACTTAGCTCTTAGGTTTTTTTGTACCTAGGATTACATGGAGCAAATAAAGTTCCATGCTCTACAAACAATTATGATCAGGTCTCCAATCATAAACCTATATTATATTTTTTCAACACGTACTTCTTGCCATCCATGTCTTGAGCACATAATAAGTATATAATAATTGAAGACCTGATCCAATCCTATAGCAATAATTCATATTTATATTAATAAAGCCGAAAGAAGAAGAAGAACAGTTTGTGTGAGTGCATTAAATGTTGCTGGACTACATGAATTGAGCAGTAACTGATCTGACTGGATATTTTTCTTCTATTTTGAAATGCATGATATTTAACTATGTACATGAATAAAGAATAACTACATGTACATGGTTAAATATCATGCATTTCAAAATACATGAATAAAGAATAACTAGACTGCGGTGGTGGTGCTGCAGTAGTGTTGTCGCCTCACAGTAAGATGTTGTCCTGTTCGATTCTCAGCTAGAGCGTCTTCTTTGTGGAGACATACATGAATGGGTGTACCTTCGTTGAAGGTTGTGCGTCAGGGCCGGCAACTCGGCACGTAAAAATCTATTGCCAATCATTAGCAGACCGGAGTTCCGCTGTGGCGACCCCTAACTGGGAAAAGCTGAAAGACGCAACAACAACAACATGAATAAAGAATAACTATAAACATATTTTATGTTAGCAGATCGTGTTGAACAGATTCAGTTATAAAGTAAGCAGACAGCAACAAGGAGAAAATCAGTCCCAATGTAAAAAAAAGCAGGCAAAGGATTTTCTCCTTGTTGCTGTTTGCTTACTTTATAGACTTCTGTTTCTTCACAAGGAGTAATATGGCAGAAAGTAATGAAGTGGAACTTGTCTATTGCCCTAGACTGATATTTAAGGAAAATTCTGGCTATGTTAAGAAATTATCGGCAGCAGGACTGAATCCTTTGTTGTCCTTGAACTTTAAACATGAGACGCAAGATGTGACTGTTCAGGTAATTAAAGAAAAATTTATACAACTTCTTAAAGAGTTGGAAGATGGGTTATATAAACTGAAACGTTTTCAATGGCAATGTATGCATTTAGAGGCATGCTTGCATTTTAAAGTTATTTCAAGGGGCTACCTATTTTTTGCATGCCTACCTATGGCTCCAGATATCCAGATTTACTTGCCAAATGGCAGGCCATTAACATAGAAAGTAGCTTTAAATATGATTTTTTTAAACCTAAAGTGCCAGTCCTGATACAGCTTTTGGAAGAGATACAAACTGCAATTGCCAGGGACTACCCTGAAATTAGGTATGCTGAAAAAGTTGATGTACTGTTTTGTAATATTTCTCTTTATGACTCTAAGTTACAGTGCATAACAACTAAAACGTTGGATAGAGACTATACTGATTTTGTTAAAGGCCATATATTTATGTGGCCAAAAAAGAATACAAATGCTATTGACTCAGATTCCAATATCCAGAGTGTTAAAGCTGCACCTAAGACTTTTAACATAGTCCCTAAAGGTTTAAACTCTTCCAAGAACAGTAAGGATGGCATGTTGGAGGCTAGCAATGTGCCATCCATGTCAGTGATTGGTCAAAATGTATCAAGTGATAAACGTCTCAAGATTACTACATCAGAATCTGAAATCGGGGACACTGAAGTAATTCAGGAGTCAGAGAAGAGGGCTACAACAAAAACTGATTAAATTCAATCCACCATGTTTAATTCTTCTGTACTAACTGCTAAGAACATTGAGATGGGAGCCAGACCAATGTCTAATGCAACTTTTTTTCCCCTGCTCACTTGCCTACCTTTACAAGTGAGGACACCAGAGAACAACAGGAGAAGAAGGCTGTTCAACAACAACAGCAAAAGAAGGAAGTTTTCTATGGACAGTCCAATATAGAGACAACAACAGCAAAAGAAGGAAGTTTTCTATGGACAGTCCAATATAAAGACATTTCAACTGGTATTTAATCTTTCTCATAAACGTTTAACTGATGTGCAAATTGATGTTTTAAATAAGGGCTTGTCTTTTGTACCAGCTGTTACTAGCACGTTACATGATATGATATTAGATTTAAGGCAGTTTGCTAGGAATGTAAATTTGCATTATATGTTTTCTAACACTGCTGCTGCTGAATATAATAAGTATAAAAAACCTAGTACATTCATGCCTGTTTCTCAACCAGTGATGGATACATTTTTGAAAGTTTGTGAGAATGAAATTGATACACTTCTTATGTCCAGGTGTAGACCAGGACACTTTAATTTAAATTTGCAAGAAAAGCAAGCACTGAATGATCTCATTGCTGACAGAAGTATTGTTAAAATCTGCAGACAAAGGAGGTGCAGTAGTGGTGCTAAATTATTCTACATATGTGAAAACTATGAATAATATGTTAGATGAAACTACTTATACTCTTGTGAATATAAAAATAGTGAGAGAGATTGTCAGTAATGTGAAGAATGATTTGTTTCATTTATTACAGACTAGTATTATTTCTAAGGATTTATATGACTATTTTATGGTAGATTTTCCTAAGATTCCTAATGTATCAGGTCTACCTAAGATACATAAATCCTTGGTAAAACCTCCTCTAAGGCCAATAGTAAATGGCTCAATTTCTAAATGGGTAGAAGGATAACTTAGACCTATGGTTAATAAGGCTGTTTCTGTGTTAAGAGAATCTTCACATTTTTACAACAATTAAGTGAATAAATGGAGAGCTTGAATTCAAATGCAAGATTTATTTTTGTGACCCTAGATGTAAATAATCTCTTTACAGTCATTCCTAATGATATAGGGCTAAGATATATATATATATATATATATATATATATATATATATATATATATATATATATATATTGTGTTAATGAAAGAGTAGCATATATGGACAAAAATATGTTGAACGTATATGCAGACTGTTGAGTATTGTACTTGAGAACAATGTGTTTGCCTTTGAACAGAAGTTTTATTTACAGCATTGAGATGTTGCCATGGGCACACCCTGTACTAACAGCTATGCAAACTTGGTTTTAACTGAATGGGAAATGAGATATATTTTAACTGAAGAAAGTCCATGGCTAGCACATAAGGGGTTTATACCACAGATTTGTGGATGATGTCTTTTTTTTTTGTGGAAAGGGGATATACAACAATTGAATGCCTTTATTAGCTATTTAGAGACAACCACCACATTTTTAAGATTTACTGTACATTCATCAGTAGATTTTATAGACTTCTTGGATATTTTATTAAAAGCGGATGAAGGGGGTAAAATAAGTACTTTGTTATAGCATAAGTCATGCTGGAAAAATGCTCTATTAGATAGGGGTAGCATGCACCCCCACCATATTTTTAAGAATGTCATGGATTATCAGCTTCTGAGAACTTCCCGACTTTGTAGTAAGGAAAGTGATTTTTTACATCATATAAATGTAACAGAGAATAATTTGTTAGAACGTGGTTACAAAAGTAGGGAAGTTAGGGAAGCATCAGAAAGGGCTAAGTCCATGAGAGATGGGAAATGTAGACCTTGGTATTCAAAGAATACTGGAGATTTAGTTAATAAGGGACAGAGAAATATATGTAAGGTTTACTTTTAGTACTGATTTTAAATATTTAAAGAATATAATACAAAATAACTGGAAGATACTATTGTCTGGTGACAGGATGAAAACTATAGTAGGTGATGTGCCAAACTTCAGATGCAAGAGAAATCGTAATTTAAAGAGTCTATTATGTTATAGACCATGACATGGTAATATGAATAACCTAGGTAAATTATATAGTGGGAAATTAGGTACATATCCATGTAAAAGATGTAAGGCATGCAGGTATATTGACTGATAATGTGTTTGAGCATCCTGTTACAAAAAGGATATAAAAGTGTTCACACTATGTATGCTGTTCTACTAAAAATGTGATTTATATAGCAACCTGTTCAGAATGCACTTCTTTTTATGTTGGTAAAACCAATAGAATGTTAAAGGAACGTATTTTACAGCATATGGGTGATATACAGAGAAATGTTCAAAGAAGTGCAGTAGTTCAACACTTTAGTGAATTTCCATAGCATGATTTTAAATTTATGGTTTTGGATATTTATACTCCTGTACCTAGAGGTGATGATATAAAGAATGCCACAGAAGTTAAAGAGACTCAGTGGATAGCTGGTTTGAGAGCTGATGTTCCACCAGGCTTAAACGGTTTTATACCTTTAAAACCTATTTTAAAGGCTAGAAAATGTTAATTGGTTAAAGGTTTTAATTAATGAAATTGGTTTCTCAAGTGTATTTATATGCAGACTGATTTTATATTTTTGTATTGATCTGATGAAGGAGGCATCTCTGAAAGCGCTTATCTGTTTATTGTCTATTAAATATATATGCTTTGTCGTGGTTGTCCCATTGTTGTTTCTCATGCATTTTAACAGATTCAGTTATGGTAGGTAAGAACATTTCTTATAAAATATTGTCAAATGAATGGTGTTATAGAATGAACAGAGCATTATAAAGTGGGAAACTGGCATGGAATTAATATTCAACAGAAACGATAAAAGTAAAAAAAAAACTTTTTGAAAACATTTTTATTCCAAGCCTACAGTATAATATTTACACTATTTAGGCAAACAAATGTTCCTGCAGCCAAATCTGTAGTTCAGTCATTTGAAATGCCTCTTTCAGTGAGCAGAAATTAATCTTGTTTATTGTGTCAAGGTTTCAGAAGTCATTGTGTTGTGCTGCAAACTTAAAAGTTGCTCCTCCTTATTGAAAGTGATAAAGCAGAAAACTCTGACTATGAGGGCTGCAATTCAAGATCTCCATTAGCCTAAATGTAAATTTGGACTGTTTATGGAAGAGCCCTTTTGAATTGAATGACAAGTTTCCTAAGGGCATGGGAAACCTCTACTCGGTATGTAATTTCTGTAGCAGGAAAAGGAGGAGGATATTAACTGTGGTTTGCCCTACCAGTTGCTGAGGATGGGAGAAAATGCCCTAATGATAGACAGACTGAAAAGATGTTATTTTATGTATTTTGGGTTTGTACATGTGTTCACATTGGACTGTAATACCGGACATTGATATACCATATCGATACCTGTCATAAGGATAACTTATTGGCTTAAACCCATCACTTCTGTTTACACTGGTTTTTACTGCCTGCTATTCTCAATATTCCTACTATCACTATTTGATCTACTAATGCTATTTTAGTAGCTATTTTTATTCAGAATAGATAATATTTTATTGGTTTGAAATTCTAAAAATAAAAAATTGTTGCCCAGCTTTTCCTAATGAAAGCAACTATCCCAATTGCATGATTTCATTCACAGACTTAACTTAATGATGTTATGCTGCTCACTGCTGTTGCATTGGTACTCTGAACTGTGGTCTTGCATCAGTTTGGCATCATTTTGTTACATCTAAATTTCAGCACCACCACGAAATAGGAGGCTCATCTGAAAAAAGCAGCTGCTGCATAATATTTGTGCTGGTCAGTTTTCTCTTTCCATTGAACAGATGAGCAGTAGAAGGACACTAAACTGCTCGGCTGAATGATATGATAGATGCTTACACAAGGAGGAGATGGCTCAATATCCATACATGAGAGAGGCTAACACAAGGAAGAGACAGCTCAGTATCCAAACATGAGAGAGGATAACACAAGGAAGAGACAGCTCAGTATCCATACATGAGAGAGGCTAACACATGGAGGAGACAGCTCAGTATCCATACATGAGAGAGGCATACACAAGGAGGTGATAGCTCAGTATCCATACTTGAGAGAGACTAACACAAGGAGGAGACAGCTCAGTATCCATCCATGAGGGAGGCAAACACAAGGGGGAGACAGCTCAGTATCCATACATGAGAGAGACTAACACAAGGAGGAGACAGCTCAGTATCCATACATGAGAGAGGCTAACACAAAGAGGAGATGGCTCAGTATCCATACATGAGAGAGGCTAACACAAGGAGGAGACAGCTCAGTATCCATACATGAGAGAGGCTTACACAAGGAGGAGATGGCTCAGTATCCATAGGACAGCTAGCCAGGTTATCTAGGAACTGCATGGATGATATTTGTTTCAACAATGAATTGGAGAGTTTGAAGGGTCTGTTTGTAGAGAGGGGGTATAATGAAACCATGGTCAAAGATGTTATAGAGAAGCATAGAGATAAAAGGGGTCATAAATATAAGCCCTGGTTATCTAGGCCTGCTAGGGACTTAGCTATACCTTCAAGAGAAATGAAACAGGATGCTAGATTTAAGGTTATGTTCACTTATAGTAGTGATATAAAAGATATCACTGGAATTATAAGGGACAACTGGAACATTCTTACTAGTGATGATAGAATCAACACCATAGTAGGGCTGACTCCAGTATTTGGATATAGGAAGAATAAGAGTCTAAAAGACATTCTATGTGGGGAACATGTTAGTTTATCTTATACCCCTGCTTTATCTGTAGGCAGCAAGCCTTGTGGTAGATGCAAGGCCTGCCCTTATATTTCTCAAGATGTTTCTTTTATACATCCTGTTACCAATAGGACCCATATGTTGAAAGCTAAAGCCACTTGCAGGACTAAGGATATAGTGTATCTGGCTAATTGTAAGTCTTGCCCATGTTTTACGTGGGCAAGACGAATAATATGTTCAAAGTTAGAATATTGCAACATCTTTCTAGTATAAGAAACAAGGACACACATAATGCTTTGTTCAGACATGTTAGTGAACATCCTACACATTGTTTTACTTTTAGGGCCATAGTCAATGTAAGGCTTAACAAGAGGGAGGTGATATAAAACACTACACAGAACAGATAGAGTCAAGGAAGATCCTAGAGTTTATGGCACATAGGAATCCAGGGCTCAATGATGTTGTTCCTATTAAACCCACCTTAAAAAATAGGCGGGTTTTCTACTGAATTGATTTCACTAATTGTTCATTGGGTGTGTTCTTATTTAAATTGTGTTCTGCACCATTTTACCTTTGTCTGATGAAGGGTTAACACCCGAAAGCGCTTACCTCTCAGAAGTTTGTATGTTTTTTATGGCAGAGTTTTATTAAAATTTTTGGATACATAACAGCACCGTTCCAGAGTTCTTTTGTTTTTGTGGCTTCTCAATCGTTGTTCTCTGGTTGGAGTATCAGCACCAAGCATTTGTTTTTCGGATTATCTCTACATGAGAGATGCTAACACAAGGAGGAGACAGCTCAGTATCCATACATGAGAGAGGCTAGTACAATGAAGAGACAGCTCAGTATCCATACATGAGAGAGGCGTACACAAGGAGGAGAGAGCTCAGTATCTATACATGAGAGAGGCTAACACATGGAGGAGACAGCTCAGTATCCATACATGAGAGAGGCTAACAAAAGGAGGAGACAGCTCAGGATCCATACATGAGAGAGGCTAACACAAGGAGGAGATGGCTCAATATCCATACATGACAGAGGCTAACAAAAGGATGAGGCAGCTCAGTATCCATACATGAGAGAGTCTAACACAAGGAGGAGACAGCTCAGTATCCATACATGAGAGAGGCTAACACAAGGAGGAGATGGCTCAATATCCATACATGACAGAGGCTAACAAAAGGAGGAGGCAGCTCAGTATCCATACATGAGAGAGTCTAACACAAGGAGGAGACAGCTCAATATTCATACATGAGAGAGGCTAACACAAGAAGGAGATTACCCAGTATCCATAAATGAGAGAGCCTAACACAAGGAGGAGACGGTTCAACATCCATACATGAGAGAAACTAACAAAAGGAGGAGACAGCTTAGCCTCATACATGAAAGAGGCTAACACAAGAAAGAGACAGCTCAGTATCCATACATGAGAGGGGCTAACACAATGAGGAGAAGATGGCTCAGTTTCCATACATGACAGAGGCTAACACAAGGAGGAGATGACCCAATATCCATACATGACAGAGGCTAACACAAGGAGGAGATGACCCAATATCCATACATGACAGAGGCTAACACAAGGAGGAGATGGCTCAGTATCCATACATGAGAGAGTCTTACACAAGGAGGAGACAGCTCAGTATCCATACATGAGAGAGGCTAACACAAGCTGGAGACAGCTCAGTATCTATACATGAGAGAGGCTAACACAAGGATGAGATGACCCAGTATCCATACATGAGAGAGGCTAACACAAGGAGGAGACAGCTCAGTATCCATACATGAGAGAGACTAACACAAGAGGAGACAGCTCAGTATCCATACATGAGAGAGGCTAACACAAGGAGGAGACAGCTCAGTTTCCATACATGAGATAGACTAACACAAGAAGGAGATGGCTCAGTATCCATACATGAGAGAGACTAACACAAGGAAGAGACAGCTCAGTAACCATACCTGAGAGAGGCTAACACAAGGAGGAGACAGCTCAGTAACCATACCTGAGAGAGGCTAACACAAGGAGGAGATGATGGCTCAGTATCCATACATGAGAGTGGCTAACACAAGGAGGAAATGGCTCAGTATCCATACATGATAGAGGCTTACACAAGGAGCAGACAGCTCAATATCCATACATGAGGGAGTCTAACACAAGGAGGAGAGAGCTCAGTATCCATACATGAGGGAGGCTAACACAAGGAAGAGACAGCTCAGTATCCATACATGAGAGAGGCTAACAGAAGGAGGAGGCAGCTCCCTATATATACATAAGAGAGGCTAGCACAAGGAGGAGTTGACCCAGTATCCATACATGAGAGAGGCTTACACAAGGAGGAGACAGCTCAGTATCCATACATGAGAGAGGCATACACAAGGAGGTGATAGCTCAGTATCCATACTTGAGAGAGACTAACACAATGAGGAGACAGCTCAGTATCCATCCATGAGGGAGGCAAACACAAGGGGGAGACAGCTCAGTATCCATACATGAGAGAGACTAACACAAGGAGGAGACAGCTCAGTATCCATACATGAGAGAGGTTTACATAAGGAGGAGATGGCTCAGTATCCATGCATGAGAGAGGCTAACAGAAGGAGGAGACAGCTCAGTGTCCATACATGAGAGAGGCTAACACAAGGAGGAGATGCCTCAGTATCCATACATGAGAGAGACTAACACAAGGAGGAGGCAGCTCAGTATCCATACATGAGAGAGACTAACACAAGGAGGAGACAGCTCAGTATCCATACATGAGAGAGGCTAACACAAGGAGGAGACAGCTCAGTATCCATAAATGAGAGAGGCTAACACAAGGAGGAGTTGGCTCAGTATCCATAAATGAGAGCATCTTACACAAGGAGGAGATGGCTCGGTATCCATACATGAGAGAGGTTTACATAAGGAGGAGATGGCTCAGTATCCATACATGAGAGAGGCTAACAGAAGGAGGAGACAGCTCAGTGTCCATACATGAGAGAGGCTAACACAAGGAGGAGATGCCTCAGTATCCATACATGAGAGAGACTAACACAAGGAGGAGACAGCTCAGTATCCATACATGAGAGAGACTAACACAAGGAGGAGACAGCTCAGTATCCATACATGAGAGTGGCTAACACAAGGAGGAGACAGCTCAGTTTCCATACATGAGATAGACTAACACAAGGTGGAGACAGCTCAGTATCCATACATGAGGGAGGCTTACACAAGGAGGAGAAGACTCGGTATCCATACATGAGAGAGGCTTACACAAGGAGGAGACAGCTCAGTATCCATACATGAGAGAGGCTAACACAAGTAGGAGACAGCTCAGTATCCATAAATGAGAGAGGCTAACACAAGGAAGATACAGCTCAGTATCCATACATGAGAGAGGCTTACACAAGGAGGAGATGGCTCAGTATCCATACATGAGAGAGGCTAAGAGAAGGAGGAGACAGCTCAGTATCCATTCATGAGAGAGGCTAACACAAGGAGGAGATGGCTCAGTATCCATACATGAGAGAGGCTAACACGAGGAGACAGCTCAGTATCTATACATGGGAGAGGCTAACACAAGGAGGAGATGACCCAGTATCCATACATGAGAGAGGCTTACACAAGGCAGAGATGACTCGGTATCCATACATCAGAGATGCTAACACAAGGAGGAGACAGCTCAGTATCCATACATGACAGAGGCTTACACAAAGAGGAGATGGATCAGTATCCATACATGAGACAGGCTAACACAAAGAGGAGTCAGCTCAGTATCCATACATGAGAGAGTCTAACACAAGGAGGAGACGCCTCAGTATCCATACATGAGAGAGTCTTACACAAGGAGGAGACAGCTCAGTATCCATACATGAGAGAGGCTTACACAAGGAGGAGACAGCTCAGTATCCATACATGAGAGATGTTAACACAAGGAGGAGACAGCTCAGTATCCATTCATGAGAGAGGCTAACACAAGGAGGAGACAGCTCAGTATCCATACATGAGAGAGGTTTACACAAGGAGGAGACAGCTCAGTATCCATACATGAGAGAGGCTTACACAAGGAGGAGATGGATCAGTATCCATACATGAGACAGGCTAACACAAAGAGGAGACAGCTCAGTATCCATACATGAGAGAGGCTAACACAAGGAGGAGATGGCTCAGTACCCATACATGAGAGAGTCCTACACAAGGCGGAGATGACTCAGTTTCCATACATGAGAGAGGCTTACACAAGGAGGAGACAGCTCAGTATCCATACCTGAGAGAGGCTTACAGAAGGAGGAGACAGCTCAGTATCCATAGATGAGAGAGAATAACACAAGGAGGAGATGGCTCAGTATCCATACATGAGAGAGTCTTACACAACGCGGAGATGACTCAGTATCCATACATGAGACAGGCTAACACAAAGAGGAGACAGCTCAGTATCCATACATGAGAGAGGCTAACACAAGGAGTAGACGGCGCAGTATCCATACATGAGAGAGTCTTACACAAGGCGGAGATGACTCAGTATCCATACATGAGAGAGTCTTACACAAGGCGGAGATGACTCAGTATCCATACATGAGAGAGTCTTACACAAGGCAGAGATGACTCGGTTTCCATACATGAGAGGGGCTAAATCAAGGAGGAGACAGCTCAGTATCCATACATGAGAGGGGCTAACACAAGGAGGAGACGGCTCAGTATCCATACATGAGAGAGTCTTACACAAGGAGGAGACAGCTCAGTATCCATACATGAGAGAGGCTTACACAAGGAGGAGATGACTTGGTATCCATACATGAGAGAGGTTTACACAAGGAGGAAACAGCTTGGTATCCATACATGAGAGAGGCTACCACAAGGAGGAGACAGCTCAGTATCCATACATGAGAGAGGCTAACACAAGGAGGAGACAGCTCAGTATCCATACATGAGAGGCTTACACAAGGAGGAGACAGCTCAGTATCCATACATGAGAGGCTTACACAAGGAGGAGACAGCTCAGTATCCATACATGAGAGGCTTACTCAAGGAGGAGACAGCTCAGTATCCATACATAAGAGTGGCTAACACAAAGATGAGACAGCTCAGTATCCATACATGAGAGAGACTTACACAAGGAAGAGATGACTCAGTATCCATACATGAAAGAGGGTAAGACAAGGAGGAGACAGCTCAGTATCCATACATGAGAGAGGCTTACACAAGGAGGAGACAGCTCAGTATCCATACATGAGACAGGCTAACACAAGGAGGAGACAGCTCAGTATCCATACATGAGAGGGGTTAACACAAAGAGGAGACAGCTCAGTATCCATACATGAGAGAGACTTACACAAGGAAGAGATGACTAAGTATCCATACACGAAAGAGGGTAACACAAGGAGGAGACAGCTCAGTATCCATACATGAGAGAGGCTAACACAAGGAGGAGACGGCTCAGTATCCATACATGAGAGAGTCTTACACAAGGAGGAGATGACTCTATATCCATACATGACAGAGACTAACACAAAGAGGCGATCGCTCACAATGCATACATGAGAGAGTTTAACACAAGGAGGAGGCAGCTCAGTATCCATACATGAGAGAGGTTAACACAAGGTAGAGACAGCTCAATATCCATACATAAGAATGGCTTACACATGAAAGAGACAGCTTAGTTTAGTGCTTTTTAGTTCCAAGTAAACTTTAATTTATAAAAAGGCCTGTCTTCAGTCTTTGTAGTCATGTGGACACAGTGAAATAAAGCAGGGGTGTCCATATCTAAAGCAAAACTTAGTTTCTTTTTATGTGGAATTCTGATGCATCCCCATCCCATGTTACAAACACCTGTAAAGCATACTCACTGTCAATGGAAATTGTGTGTGTGTGTGTGTGTGTGTGTGTGTGTGTGTGTGTGTGTGTGTGTGTGTGTGTGTCTGTGTGTGTGTGTGTGTGTGTGTGTGTGTGTGTGTGTGTGTGTGTGTGTGTGTGTGTGTGTGTGTCTAATATTGGCTTGTGCATTTACTTAACACATGTTCATTGATATACTGTGAATTAGGAACAGCTACTGGAACAGAAAATGCTTATAAAGGAGAATAATATATATGTGGCTGTTATGTCATATGATTTCTTAATATTCACTGCAAGACATGTACTAGATATATGAAATATGGTGATGTTCACAGCTGAATTCAGCAAAGAAAAAAAAGAAAAAATGGCCAGCACTCAATGGTGGTACATAAAATATTTAATCAATCAAGACAATGCAAAGGTGCATAAGCACAAATCATAGAACCCAGCAATTCCAGACCGGTTTCGGCAAAATGCCTTCCTCAGTGAATACAAAAGATCTGTATACAACACAAACACTTATATGTATCCCATCCCCTAAACCCATTTGTGATTGGACATTTACAAATGATCATTAAGACCAGGAGAAAAAGACCTCCCAGTCTAATGATCCAACAGTTCTCTTTATTGTTCAATATACCATGCCAACCTGTTTTCCCTACAATTCTATCAGTGATGACAAACATAAACTGTGTAGTGGGATGTTTGATAGAGCATTTAAAAAGAGCTTTGGACAACCTTTTATTCCTTATGTCACTCAAATGCTCAGAAGTACATACTTTGATGGGGCGTTAAGTTTGTCCAATGTAAAAAGCAGAACAGGTGCATGTCACTAAATAAATCACCCAATCAGTACTACAATTGCACAAGAATCCAATGTCATATACTTTAAAATTGTTTTTGCTAGTATATTCTTTGGAGTTTAGAACATATTTACAAGATGAACAGTGGCCACAAGGTCCACAACCAATAAGTTTCTCACCATCAATAGTGGATTGATACACAGGACGTGCACTGAACTTGTTCTTATTTTTGTAATGGTTTAAAAAAACACTCAGCATCTTTGCTCTATGAAATGAAAATAAACATCTAGAGGTTAAAATGTTACTCAGCCTATCATCTGCAAGCAAAATATCCCAGTATTTCTGAATTACATTCATGAAATAATGAGTGTTACGACCATACATAGTTACTAGTCAGATGGTCCTATTTCTTGTCTGATTCCCTATATTTATATTGCAGAAGGGTTAACCTCTCCTGCCTAGATGCCCAACAACCATCTTTAGTAATACATTCAACATTGTATCCACACTGCACAAACCTGTTGACCAAATCTTGTTTGTTATAGTTGTACCACTGATCAGAGGAACAGATATGACGCATATGCAGAAATTGTAATTTGGGAATATTACGAATGATGCGTCGAGGATGAAAACTAGTAGAATGCAATAAGGTATTAAATTGTGGATGTTTCTGGAAGACAGTACTATCCAAGGTACCATCATCATTCCGAGAAATTTGAACATCCAAAAAAGTAATGTCACTAGAATCATAATGTAAAGGAAAATGTATACCCCATTTATTGTCATTCAAATAATCTACAAATTCCTGTAGATATACAATATCAGACCTCTACACCATCCAACAGTTGTCCAAATACCTGCGCCAGATCTCATTCTCCCCCCAAAACAAATTAAGAGTCACATCATATATCAGTTGTTTGTCTAGGTAGCCCATAAAAAGATCAGCATAAATTGGGGCAAAAGAAGCCCCCATAGCTGTCCCTTTAACTTGCCAATAGCAATCCCCAATAAAATAAATCACATTCTTGGTTAGAACATGTTCAGTCAAACACAGTGAGAATGTATTGAAGCCAGGGGTATATAATGAAATATGACTGAGCCAATAATCTAATGCCAACAAGCCTGCCCAATGTGATATACTTGTATATAGGGCCATCACATCCAGAGTACGCATAACCCAACCAGGCTGCAACTGCATTTTCAATATAAATTTCTGGAATTCAGTGGTATCCTGAATCCTTGCCCTGATCACTGATAATAATGGTTTCAAATATTTAGTGAGGAAAGCTGATAATGGTTCAGTAAGGGACCCATTCTCTGAAACAATGGGTCTACCCGGTGGTTTCTGTAAGTCTTTATGCATCTTCAGCAAAAGGTACAGATATTGAATTTGGGGATCTGGTACAGTTAAGTGGAACACATCCAAATGATTAACAATACCTTCATTGTAGAGCTAACTGGAGGAAAACATCAATTTCTTTTTTAAACTTGTCAGTGGGCTCTGTTGGTATTTTCATGTAAAACCTCAAATCTGATAGTTGTCTCTCCACTTCCTGCAGGTACATAGACCAACCCATGACCACAATAGCACTTTTCTTATCAGCTTGAGTAATAACTAAATTTGTATTATTCTAAAGGTTGGTCAAAGCCTGTAGCTCACTGGGGGGGGGGGGGTAAAGTATTTCTAAGAACCCCTAAACCAGACTCTCTAAAGTGTAGATCTTTAAGAACACACTGTTGGAACATGGCCACATATTTATTCATAGAAGGCTTAAATTGGGATATGTAAAATCTGAAGTCAGTAGAAGCCTCAGAAGAGGAATCCCCACCAAAATATAATCTTAAATTTAATAATTGACAAAAAGAAATCACATCATGAACAAGCATATTCTCAGACACAAAAAAATCAGGTACGAAGTTGAGATCTTTGTTCAATAATTGTATTTCCACATTAGACAACATCACAGATGAGATGCTATGTACATTATAAAACTTATCTACCATGGTATCATTAGTTGTAACAATGTGTCTATGGTGGATCTTTGACTTATGTTTCTTGCTACTCCTTCGTCTCCTAAAGTGTTAACCTTAGTGCAGTTCCTCGAGGGTGGTGATCCTTGTCTCTGTTCATATTCTGTGTCTATGACTGAAGAGGAGTCCTCCCTCGAAGTGTCACTAATACTATTTGGTGTTTTTTCAAAACGGACCTATTCCTTTTTCTCTTATTAGATGAATGTCGCACATCCTGACTAGCAAATTTGACATTTTTTGTTGTCCAAAAGGCTTACCTCGCCTGTCGTCCTCCACATCACTATTGAACTTATAGAATAAAAGCAGCTATACCAAGACGCTCGCTGCCACCTCTCACAGCACAGTTCAGCTAAAAGAAACGGAGTCCTTTCTATAAAATCCAGCAATTTATTGAACCAAAGTTAAGCGCGTTCTCTCGCCGAATGCGAGCTTCCTCAGAACAATGTATTCAAAGTATAACAATGTTAATATACTAAAAATGGCGCCAAATCGTGGCATTTCACCAATTATCCAATTAATGTATTTAGACAATCACTACTTGTTCACATTACATAAATAACACTGTTCATAAAAATCACAATTCAATCACAAGACGTTCCCTATAGGAGTAGTTATTGATACGTCTTTGAAATTCATTTATGATGACCTTAAACATATGGTGAAGGATTCGTGGGAATTTTTGAGAAATTTCCCTGTCACTTTAGATAATAAGAATTTGATTTTCAGTTCTATTGATGTTATAGATCTGTTCAGTAGTATCCCAATAGAGGAGGGCCTGGAGGCTTTTAGTAGAAGCCTAAGGAAACATACTAAGCTAGACTGGGACAAAATCTCAGTACTAACTGAGCTTATGAGTATTGTTCTTGAAAATAATTTTATTTTTTACCAGGGAGAAATTTTCAAACAAACCAGAGGCGTAGCAATGGGTGCGGCTTGCGCACCCATCTTCGCTAATCTGGTTATGCTGGATTGGGAAGAAAATCAGATATTTAACAGTCCATTTTTTGCTAATATAATGTATTATTCGCGCTTTTTAGACGACATTTATATTGTCTGGAAGGGTGACAGGTATTCTTTTGATAACTTTATTAGCTTTCTTAACACTAGTAGTAATTTTTTGAAATTTACTTGCACCCATAACAACACTGGGGTACCTTATTTGGATACCCTTATTGTGATTGATGGTGAAGGTTTCAAATCTAAGGTACATAGAAAGAGTACTTTTACTAACTCATATATTGATTATAACAGCTGCCATCCACTTATTTTGAAAAGAAATATCTTCAAAGGGCAATGCATTAGGGCCATCAGAATGACCTCCAAGTATTCTGATATGGTGGAGGAGGTCAATTTTATTTTAAGCCTCTTCATAGAAAGAGGATACGATGTGCCGATGTTGAGGGACATTGCCACGTATGTGATCAATTAGTGGGGACACAAATATACCCCCTTATTGGGAGGAAATTATAGTACTCTTGTCACCACTACAGACTTAGACTTAGTCTCATCTATGGACAAACGGACATGTACTATGAACAGACAAAATGATTCAACACACGTTGTCAATAATAGTTTTTGCAGTGCATTAATACTGGAGTATGGTCCATATAGTCAGATGATAAAAAATATAGTTATCAAAAACTGGAATATTTTGACAACCACGCAGGACATAATTGACTGTGTTGGTCTTAAACCTAATTTTGTTTTCAAAATGGGCAGGAACATTAAACATATGTTGGAAAGTGGCAATTCTGATAAATGTAATACAATTATAAGATCTAACACTTCGAAATGTGGTTCCTGCAATCAGTGTTCTTTCATTTGTGATATGGAACATATATGGTTGAATAACATAAATCACACTAAAATACATTTTTCCAAGGGAAATTGCAATTCAACTATGTTAGTATATTTAGCTGTCTGTTCCCACTGTCAGGCCTATTATATAGGGAAAACAGAGAGAAAATTCAGACAGAGAATATATTCACATATGTATAGTATAAGAAGGAAGGACACAAAAAACGCTCTTTGTAGACACATTTTAGACCATGGCACAGATCACTTTTTTAAGTTTGGAATTCTAGAAATGGTTAGGAACAATCCCAGGGGAGGAAATTTTAAAAACCACCTGGCATATAGAGAACTATGGTGGCAAATCTATACAGATGCCACTACATACCCAGGGATTAATGACTTTTTGTCTATCAAACCACTTCTTCTTTTAGAATAATATGTTTTATGCATTTTTTATATACATGAATTGTGATTTTTATGAACAGTGTTATTTATGTAATGTGAACAAGTAGTGATTGTCTAAATACATTAATTGGATAATTGGTGAAATGCCACGATTTGGTGCCATTTTTAGTATATTAACATTGTTATACTTTGAATACATTGTTCTGAGGAAGCTCGCATTCGGCGAGAGAAAGCGCTTAACTTTGGTTCAATAAATTGCTGGATTTTATAGAAAGGACTCCGTTTCTTTTAGCTGAACTGTGCTGTGAGAGGTGGCAGCGAGCGTCTTGGTATAGCTGCTTTTTTTCTATCTGTTGTTTATCCAATACGCTATCTTTCAGGACTATTGAACTTATAGGTTCATAGGTTCAAAGGTAGGTACTAGATTATTGGCCCAAGGGCATAAGTAAGCCTAGCCAACAAGGTTCCCTGGCTTACGCCACCCATGAAAGTTATTTTCCTGTGCCCCTGTTGAGCAGAGCCACAGAAATGATCCTCGGGGTGTATTTTCTATTTCCCATCCACTCATCAAGATTTTTCTTGAAGAGTGCTAATGAGGAACTTTGCTTGACATAGATGGGTAGCTTGTTCCAGAGTATGGGAAGTCCCTGGGACAGGAATCTATCCCTCCAGCATATCCTGTTTATTGTGGTGACAAGGTTTAGGTCCCTAGAGCGTGTAGCTCAGAGGGATTAGGATTTCTTTAGATGTAGCATGTCCAACAGCTCTGGGTATGACATAGTTTTATATGTTAAGCAGAGATCATCTCAGAGTATGTGATATGCTACGGAGTAAAGTTGGAGGTTTTTGAGACAGTCACTGTAGGGCATCTGTTTGAGGCCAATAATCTTCCTTGTGAGGAACTTCTGTGGCCTTTCCAGCTGCTGCAGATGTCTTGTGAGGTATATTCCAAAAGGGACATTGTACTCTATAATGGGTCTAATGAGTGTCGAGTAGAGGGGGAACAAGGACCTCTTTTTTCCTGGATGAGAACTTTTTTGTGATGAGGTGTGCCATGTAGAAGGATTTCCTGACTACTGTGGTGATGTGATTATCAAAGGAGAGACTGCTGTCCACCTGGGTCCCAAGGTCTCTTATCACACATTTGGTGTTGAGTAGACTGCCGCCTAGGTGGTAGTTCATGTGTACAGAGTTTTTACCAAAGGGGATGACAATGCATTTTTTGGTATTGAGCTTGAGGCCATGGCTCTGACACCAAGTATCTGTCTCAGTGAGGCCCTTCTGTAGGATGTCCACATCATTTGGGGACGTGAGTATGGCTCCTAGTTTGAAATCATCTGCAAACTTCATTAGCCAAAGGCCTTCTGTGTTAGCCTGCACTTCAGAGAAGTAGATACCAAACAGAAGAGGTCCCAAGACTGAACCCTGTGGTACTCCACTTGTCACTGGTTTGAAGACAGATTTGGAATCTGCAACTTTTACAGTGTGGGTTCTGTCAGTGCGCCAGTTGGCAACCCATCTTGTGATGTAGGGATTTATACCTAGTTTAGTGACTTTAGCTATAATTCCAGAATGGAGGATGGTGTCAAAAGCCTTGGCGAGGTCAAGATAGGCTGTGTGAACCACCTTACCCTCATCTACGGCTTTGGTAACTGCCTCAAAGAAGTCGATCAGGTTCAGGAGGCATGATCTGCCCTTCACAAACCCGAACTGGGTGGGGTCCAGAGTTTGGAGGTTACCAGTGTCTTTGTTTATAAGTTCCATGATGATACGTTCCATGGCCTTACAGACCAGGCTCATCAGGCTAATAGGGAGATAGTTCCCGGGATCAGTGGTGGCTCCCCCTCTGTGGAGTGGGATAACTGTTGCTGTGTGCCATTCAGTGGGCACAAATCCTGACGTGAGGGTATGATTGAACATGGTGCTTAGGTGGGGATGAATTTTCTTTTCCCTAAGTTGTTTTTCAATTACAATAAGCTGCTTAGTGAGTTTCTGAAAACAACCAATCAAGACAATGCAAAGGTTTTTAAACACTCTATCATACATCCCACTGCACAGTTTATGTTTGTCATCATTGATAGAATTGCAGTTGATAGGAAGAACAGAACAGGTTGGCATGGTATACTGAACAGTAAAGAGAACTGTTGGATTATTAGACTGGGAGGTCTTTTTTCTCCTGATCTTAATGATCATTTGCAAATGTCAAATCACAAATGGGTTTAGGGGATGGGCTACATATAAATGTTTGTGTTGTATACAGATCTTTTGTATTCACTGAGGAAGGCATTTTGCCGAAACTGGTCTGGAATTGCTGGGTGGTGTGCCTTGTGCTTATGCACCTTTGTGTTGTCTTGATGATTAAATATTTTATGTACCACCATTGAGTGCTGGCTGTTTTTTCTTTGTTAGATTTTGGTCTTTTGGGCCTTTGCAGCTGCCGTACTTGCAAAGCTTTCAACTTGAATTTTGCTTCCTGGTCTCAGCTGTTGACGTTTTGTGTGGGCATATTCTGTGTCAGCAGATTGGGACACAGTTGGAATAGCATTTTGCTTTTTTGACCCTTCCTTCATTTTAGTTTGATCGTCTGCCTTTTCTGCAGTACATCTAATCGGTTTCAACAGTGTTTTGGACAGTGTTCAGTATTATTGTGCCACCTGCCTATTATGTGGGTTGTTTGTTAATGTATCTTCTGGCCAGCTTTTGGATATCCAGAGAGATCTATTTTTGTTATTATTGGTGAAGCATTTGATATTTGGGACATATGAACATTAACATCAATGACTGAGGTACGTGTACATTCCGTGGTGACTGATCCTTCATAACATGAACAGTGGCTGTGATTTGAACTTCTGACAGATGCCTTCTATGAAGGTATTTATGTGCCATAGGGTCTTTTTACAATTTGTTTGTGCATTTGCTGGGGGAGATTAGGCCAGACAAGTGAAAGTGTTTGATCATTACAGAATTTGATAACTATACTAGCTGCAATTGTTACGGGACATTTGTACATGTATAGCAACGTTTGTTATTACCTGTGTGAGAATTTATTTTCCACAATACAAGTAGTAGTTGTGATTGTGGTGTTGACTTCTGGGCAGATGCTTTGAAGTCATTTCTGTATCTTGTAGTTTCTCCTAATTTGTTTGTTTGCTGTGAGTTATTGAGGCCATATAAAGTGGAAGTGTGCGGCATTTATAAATCTGATCAGTCATTCCAGCCGCATTTGATTGGGGATTTTGAGCTACCCAACTGCTGTTTCTCTTATTGTGGGCAAGAACTCTATAAAAATTGATGTCGGGATTTACAGAAGACTGTTGAGAGTGTATGAATATATGTTTCATATGATTTCATATGAGCCCAAAGTTGTGAACTTTTAGTGATCTTCAACGGCCTTGAGTTGGACATTGTATTGTTCATGTATGTGTTTTTTTGTATGTATTAACAGTCTGTTTTTTTATTGTTTCAAATTCACATTGTGATTTTTTTTTTTTTTTACTTTTGGGGGAATGTGTATATATTTTTGGATATCAGTCTAAGAATATAGCTCACAGTCAGTCTTTTTTTAGAGCAAGCAGGACTTGGGATTCAGGTGCTTGTAGGTTTACCCATTGACTATGGATTTGTTAACCATATTACAGGGTCTGTCTGCTAATAAAGGTGACTTCAGGTGTTCAGCTTAGGATCCAACACCAAATTGCCTCGTGAATCCAATGATAATAATCCAGAAACATTATGTAACCAGACATTTGTAAGACTCACTAAATCCATGAAGACCTTACGTAGTAATGTCTGGCATTTAAAGTTGTTTGAAGCCAATAAACTGAAAAGGATTACACTGAGGGGGTTACACATCTGTATTCAACCTTTGGTTGGTAATGCTGATGATACCTTGATACAAGAATGGGCGATAGCACAGCAGAATGCATCTATGCATTTTGTAGATATACTCCCTGCTTTCTATGAGTGTATGGTGGCTCAATTGATCACTAAAGTTTCCCCAAGTCTGTGATGAGGTTAAGCCCTTTGAGGGTCAACCATTTTATGTCACTTTATTTCAGAAACTTACTAAGGAGCTTATTGTTATTGAAAAACAACTTAGGGAAAAGAAAAGTCATAAGCTCAATAGGGATATGGGGGACTACAGTCGGGGTAAGACTTTTGGATAACAAAACAATCTCAGATTTGCTAGTCAGGATGTGCAACATTCATCTAATAAGAGAAAAAGGAATAGGTCCATTTTGAAAAAAAAACAAGTAGTATTAGTGACAATTTGGGGGAGGACTCCACTTCAATCACCAATGCAGAATATGAACATAGACAGGGATCACCAGCCTTGAAGAAGCATACTGTGGCTAACCTTTTAGGATCAGGAGACGAAGGGGTGGCAAGGAACATACGTCAAGTATCCACTGTAGACAGATTGTTACAACTACTGATACCATGGTAGAAAAGTTTTGTAATGTACATAACATCTCATCTGTAGTGTTGTTTAATGGGGAAATACAATTATTGAACAAAGGTCTCAACTTCGTACCTGTTTTTTTTTTTTTGTGTCTGAGAATATGCTTATTCATGATGTGATTTCTTTTGGTCAGAATTAAATGTAAGATTATGTTTTGGTGGGGATTCCTCTTCTGAGGCTTCTACTGACTTTAGATTTCACAAATCCCAGTTTATGTCTCCTATGAATAAATACATGGCCACGTTCCAACAGTATGTTCTTAAAGATCTACACTTTATTGAGTCTGGCTTAGGAGATCTTAGGCATAATTTATCCCCTAGTGAGCTACAGGCTTTGACCAACCCTCAGAATAATACAAATTTAGATATTACTCAAGCTGATAAAGGGAGGTGCTATTGTGGTCATGGATTGGTCTATGTTCCTGCAGGAAGTGGAGAGACAACTATCAAATTTGAGGTTTTACATGAAAATGCTGATAGATCCCACTGATAAGTTTAAAAAGGAAATTAATGTTCTTCTCCAGTTAGCTTTAGAAGAAGGTATTGTTAATCAGTCGGATGTGTTCCACTTAACTGTACTGGATCCCCAAATTCAATATCTGAACTTTTTGCTGAAGATACATAAAGACTTACAGAAACCACCGGGTAGGCCCATTGTTTCAGGGAATGGGTCCCTTACTGAACCATTATTAGCTTTCTTCACTAAATATTTGAAACCATTATTATCAGCAGTCAAGGTAAGGATTCAGGATACCACTGAATTCCTGAACTTTATATCAGAAATGCAGTTGGAGCCTGGCTGGGTTATGTGTACCCTGGATGTGACGGCCCTATATACAAGTATACAATATTGGGTGGGCTTCTTGGCATTAGATTATTGGCTCAGTCGTGTTTCATTATATACACCTGGCTTCACCATGTTCTTAGGGTGTTTGACTGAACATGTTCTAATGAAGAATGTATTTTATTTTAATGGGGGTTGCTATTGGCAAGTTAAAGGGACTGCTATGGGGGCTTCATTTGCCCCCATTTATGCGGATCTTTTTATGGGCTACCTAGTGGAACAACTGATATATGATGTGACTCTTAATTCGTTTTGGGGGGAGAATGAGATCTGGTGCAGGTATTTGGGCAACTGTTGGATGGTGTAGATGTCTAATATTGCATATCTACAGGAATTTGTAGATTATTCGAATGACAATAAATGAGGTATACATTTTTCTCTGCAGTATGATTCTAGTGACATTACTTTTTTGGATGTTCAAATTTCTCAGAATGATGATGATACCTTGGACAGTACTGTCTTCCAGAAACATCCACAATTTAATATCTTATTGCATTCTACTAGTTTTCATCCTCGACACATCATTCGTAACATTCCCAAATCACCATTTCTGCATATGCTTTGTATCTGTTCCTCTGATCACTGGTACAACTATAACAAACAAGAGTTGCTCAACAGGTTTGTGCAGTGTGGATACAATGTTGAATGTATTACTAAAGCTGGTTGTTGGGCATCTAGGCAGGACAGGTCAACCCTTCTGCAAAATAAACAGAGGGAATCAGATAAGAAATAGGACCATCCGGCTAGTAACTACGTATGGTCGTAATACTCGTTATTTCATGGATGTTATTCAGAAATACTGGGATATTTTGCTTGCAGATGGTAGGCTGAGTGACATCTTAAACTCTAGATGTTTGTTTTCATTTCATAGAGGAAAGATGCTGGGAGGGTTTTTTTTAATCATTACAAAATTAAGAACACGTTCAGTGCAAATCCTGTGTATCAATCCACTATTGATGGTGAGAAACTTATTGGTTGTGGACCTTGTGGCCACTGTTCACTGTTCATCTTGTAAAATAGTTCTTAAATCCAAACAATTTACTAGTAAAAACACTTATAAAGTATATGACATCAGATTCTTGTGCAGATGTAGTACTGATTGGGTGATTTACTTAGTGACATACACCTGTTCTGCTTTTTATTTGTAACAAACTTCACACCCGCTAAAAATACATATTTCTGAGCATTTGAGTGACATAAGGAATAAAAGGTTGTCCAATGCTCTTTTTAAACACTCTATCAAACATCCCACTGCACGGTGTATGTTTGTCATCACTGATAGTATTGAAGGTGATAGGAAGAAGAAAACAGGTTGACACGGTATATTGAATAGTAAAGAGATTTGTTGGGTTATTAGACTGGGAGGTCTTTTTTCTCATGGTCTTAATGATAATTTGTAAATGTCCACTCACAAATCGGTTTAGGGAATGGGCTACATATAAATGCTTGTGTTGTATACAGATCTTTTGTATTCACTGAGGAAGGCATTTTGCCTAAACCGGTCTGGAATTGCTGGGTGATGTGCCTTGTGCTTATGCGACTTTACGTTGTCTTGATTGATGAAATATTTTGTGTACCACCTATGATGCCCATACACTGGCCCAGTAATCAAGGAGCCTCAATCCTCACCACTAGCACCAGTGAGGTGTGTGCACATTGGGAAGGATAACAAGTACACACACAGTAAAGTACAATTTCCCTTAAGAGCACACAGAGATCACAGTCAGTCTGGGGCTGGTTTCTCCCTTTTTCTCCAGATCCCCAATAAGACACCCTACTTGGCACTGCTATAGGATTCATATCTCAGCTGAGTAGTCAAGCCAAATCCACCATTACCCTCTCTGTCCACCCATTGCTTCATGTCCCTGCCCAAATAGATGACATACACACACTTTGAGATTTGGTTTATTTATAAACACACAGACACTCATGGGGAATGCTAGCACAGGTTCTACGGCTATGCCCCCTCCTGCCAGGCTATAAGGTAGTTATTACTGCCACCAAATACTCTTATCAGCTACTAATAAGGCTCTTCCCAAAGGGTGACCAATTTCACTGTGTAATATAACTGTTATCCAAATAGTAAGTATGCCAAACAGCAAGACTATTGGAGTGGCTTGGACAGTATCACCAAATGCATGCAATGTATTCTAAGAGATTAAATTATCTCTACACAAAACAGCCACAGTTGAAAGGTTTAAAAATATTTAATAATAAATAATAAAAGCACAAGACAAATCTCATCAATTCAACACAGTGTCAATCAAGAGTTCAGAGATCACAGGAAACCTTTAAAACAATATTGTAGGATAGTCTGACATACATATAGAAAACAGCTAGGCTAATCTGGCTATATTTCTATCTAACTCTAAGAAAAATACTAAAGTCTAAGATCTTACTTACATATAGAGCAAAGCAAGTGCCTGGTGAGTTGTTGTCAGCTTTAGACAAAATCCAGAGTACTCTCCTTTCTTTCTGTCCTTAAATTGATAACACAGTACTGCCAAATCATTTCAGATTACATAATTCTTAACAGTTCTTATTTAGTTTCCCATGCTCACAGGACTTAAAATGTACATTTCTTTTTGTAATCTGCACCTACAGGAAGCCACCACAATAAAAGACATGTTACATGTAAAATCTAGTAATTAACTCTTGTCCTAAGACAATAGAAATAATTCCTTAGCCCAGACACCCTGTCTCTGAGCTTGAGATCAAATAGTCCTAAATTACTTGACTTATCAGCTTTATTCCAGCAGGGTGCATTGTGGTTACATTTTTGAAGCTCCAAACATATAACAATTTTCTTACATCTGTTACACAAGCCTGTGGATCCTATTAATATTTACAATGACAAGAACACAGAATCCATGGGACCTGACAACATCCCAGTCTGCATTCTACATGAACTACAGAATGAACTGGCATGCCACCTAGTACCATGTTCAAGCATAGCCTCACCTCAGGCTTTGGGCCCACTGAATGACGCACAGCAATGGTTATCCCACTCCACAAATGGGGAGCCACCACAGAGCCCAGGAGCTACCACTCCATTAGCCTGACGAGCCGATCTGCAAGGCCATGGAAAGTATCCTCATGGAAGTTATAAACAAAGACATTGGTAATCTCCAAACTCTGGACCCTACTCAGTTCAGGTTTGTAAAAGGCAGATCATGTCTCCTAAACCTGATAGACTTCTTTGAAGCAGCCACCAAAGCTGTAGACAAGAGTAAGGTGGTTTACACAGCCTATCTAGATCTCGCCAAGGCTTTCAACACCATCCCTCACTCTGGAATTATAGATAAGCTCACTAAACTAGGTATAAATCCTTATGTCACAAGTTGGGTTGCCAACTGGCTCACTGACAGAACCCACACTGTGAAAGTAGGAGACTCCAAATCTGATTTCAGACCAGTGACAAGTGGAGTAACACAGGGTTCAGTCCTGGGTCCTCTCCTGTTTGGTAACTACTTCTCTGAAGAACACGCTAACACAGAAGGTCTTTGGCTAACAAAGGTCACAGATTACTGCAAACTAGGAGCCATAATTGAAACTCCTAATGATGTGGACATCCTACAAAAGGGCCTCACTGAGACAGATGCCTGGTGTCAAAGCCATGGCCTTAAGCTCAATGCCAAAAAGTGCATTGTCATCCCTTTTGGTAAAAACTCTGTACCTATGAACTACCACATAGGCGGTAGTCTACTTAACACTGAAAGTGTGATAAGAGACCTTGGGACACAGGTGGATAGTAGTCGCTCCTTTGATAATCACATCACCACAGCAGTGAGGAAATCCTTCTATGTGGCACACCTCACCACAAAAGGTTTCTCATCCAGAAAAAAAGTGGTCATTGTTCCCCTCTACTCGTCACATTATAGACTACAATGCCCCTTTCGGTATGTACCTCAGAAGACATCTACAACAACTGAAAAGGCCACAGAAATACCTCACAAAGATGATTACCAGTCTCAAACAGATGCCCTACGCAGACTGTTTCAAAAAAACTCCAGCTTTACTCCGTCGCATATCGCCTACTCAGAGGTGATCTCTGCCTAACATACAAAGCTATGTCAAACCCAGAGCTGTTGGACATGCACCACTTAGAGAAATCCCAATCCCTTTGAGCTACATGCTCTAGGGACCCAAACCTGGTCACCACAATAAACAGAACATGCTGGAGGGATTGATTCCTGCCCCAGAGACTCCCCATACTCTGAAACAAACTACCTATCTATATCAAACAAAGCTCCTCATTAGCAGTCTTCAAGAAAAATCTTGATAATTGGGTGGGAAATAGGAAATTCACCCCGGGGATCACTTCTGTGGCTCTGCTCAACAGTGGCACAGGAAAATAATTTTTTTATGGCCAAAGCCAGGGTACCTTTTTGGCTAAGCTTATATAACCTAGTACCTACCTATGAACCTATATAATTATTTACAAATAGCCTTCTCATGACAATTGAGTGCTGGCCATTTTTTCTTTGTTGGATTTTGGTCTTTTGGGCCTTTGCACCTGCCGTACTTGCAGAGCTTTCAGCTTGAATGATGTTTAGAGCTGAGCCAACAGTTCTATAGCACTGGGTTATTGGCAAATACAATTTTGCATTAAAATTATCAGAAAGCAGTTACACCTTGAAGCTGATATGTCATTAGCAACAAATTGAGGCAACGATTGCCAAACTTGTTTTTGTTAGTAACACTTATGTAGTAATCATCATAGCTCAGCCATTTCAAGAAAGTTGAATAGCATATGAGACTAAAAATTGAGCAATATTCTTTTTCACTGATAGTGATAGATTATATTCTGCTTTAAATATTTTGTACCAGAGCTGCTAAGTGTTAAAGAGTTTTTACGGAGAATAAATCTTATATGTTGTTTTTGAAGTACATTTTGCTGATGGTGGCTATACTTATAAATTATGACCATTTATAAATCATTTGACTTGATTTTGAAATGCAGTAAGTATTTGTCACTGAGACAATTTTTCAGCTTTTTGAAAACATTTCCTACACATTCTCTGTATACACTGTCTACTGCCAAGGTTTACTGTCAAGAGATCTTCAGTACATTCAGTTGGGTCTTTTGCAAAGAAAACAGCATTAGATATACAGATGTTATCACAGTGCTGTATTACAGCATAAATGTTATGCATGTTGCATATTAAAACTGCAATGTTCAACTGCTGTGGAGATCAGAGTGAAAAAAAACTAACAGCCACCATTATTTTACGTTCACTAAGCAGCGCTTTTGCTGTTTAGCAAATGTAAAATAAATAAATAAATAAATAAATAAATCATGTGTGTATGTGTGTGTGTGTGTGTGTGTGTGTGTGTGTGTGTGTGTGTGTTTATGTCTGTGTGTGACAGTGTATGCATGCATTCAACTAAGAGAGAGAGAGAGATTGAACTATTATTTTACACTCACTAAGTAGAACTTTTGCTGTTTTGTGAGTATAAAAAGATAAATGAAACAGAAAAAAATGTCTGTGTGTTTATGTTTCTGTCTGCATGTGTGAGTGAATGCCTGCATGAAAGCGGAAGAGACTATGTGCATGTGAGCATGCACGTGTGTGCGTGTATTTGTTTGAAAGAGAGAGTGAAGACTGAGAGTGATCGAGCGATCCCCTGGCAGCAGCAGCAGCAGTTAAGGGTTTACGTTCCTCTCAACCTCTTAGCTCAAGGTATCTGGAGAAGCCTAAAATAAATAGGGGACAAAGGCTCAAAATAGGAACATATTTTAAATTATGTGGGTTAGCATGCATTTTCTGAAGCAGAGGTGTATATGTGTGTGTGTGTGTGTGTGTGTGTGTGTGTGTGTGTGTGTGTGTGTGTGTGTGTGTGTGTGTGCGTGTGTGTGTGTGTGTGTGTGTGTGTGTGTGTGTGTGTGTGCATTTGTGCACGTGTGTGTGTGTGTGTGTGTGTGTGTGTGTGTGTGTGTGTGTGTGTGTGTGTGTGTGTGTGTGTGTGTGTGTGTGTGTGTGTGTGTATGTGTGTGTATTTGTGAGAGAAAGACAGAGAGCGAATGAGTGAGTGAGATCAACTACTGGCAGCAGTGAACAGGTCTACATACCTCCAGATCTTTCAGCTGAAGATATCTGGATAAAGCCTAAAACAAAGGTGGAATAAAAGCTCAAAAATAGGAACAGATTTTAATTATTGCTGTTATAAAATTACAGACTTGCTTAAATAAAAGATTTTATGTTAGCATGAATTTTCTGAATAAACAAAAGTCTGAAACTCAAATTTATGTCATTATTTAGTAACTTCAGTCTCCAATGACTGGCAACAAACCAATGTTTTAGGAGTAAGGGACCACAAAATAAAGGAAATACCTGGATATTTTTAAAGTGCATTTTTTCAGATGTAAAATGCTTCCTCCAACACCATGAACATATACTACAGCAAGTTTGAAAAATTATGGCAGAGGAACTATTTTACATTAAAAATATATAAAAAAATAATATAATAATAAAAAAATGAATAAGTAAATAAAACACAACAATTTTATAGACAGCCCATTCTCTAAGCACAATAATGCCCTCCCAAGTATATGTTATTGTGGAAATAACATCCTTCAGAGGGTGTAGAGACCCTCCGCCTATGGCATTGGGCCTCAGAACACTCCTGGCCCGGCATTATTTCCACAGTAACACACACCCTGATGGGCATTATTACCTGCATAGTTCTAAACAAGATTTTATATTCAATTTATACTAAAAGTCCATCGCAATGCATGTTTTTGTGCTATTTCAGGAGAGTTGGGAGCTAGCAGATGAAAAGAACATTTTATCCTATCTCAGCTTTTTTGAAAGCTTGGGCCAGCCATTCTTGTTACTGACCATGTGATATTTTACGTGTGATAAAATAAGGGCCTGAATCCAAAAGATTTGTTCTCAGTCCAAGTCACCACTTTTACTGAGATTAGGCTGAGACCAGATCTGTAAGCTGTTTATAGATAGCATTTTCACCAAAGTAAGTCACTTACACTGAGAACAAGTCTTTCAGAATTAGGGAAGACTTACAGTGACAGCAACTCTTTTGGAATCTGACCATAAGTAATTACATATATTTTGAGCAAAGCATGTATTTTAAACAGCCGTATGCATTTTTATAAGCTCCACATCTCTTGTTTAAGATCCCTATCCCAAAAATGCAATGAGTTTTACTACTTTTCATTTTTTCCTTAGGAATGAATGGCGTTTGTCACAAATCCTGCCATTCACAGTGTTACCTCCCTTCCAGCTGTTCTAGGCTCCTTCTCCAAATGTAGTCTCTTTTCTGATTTGGTTCATATTCACTTTGGTTTGAGTATAGCTGAGATGTCTAACAGAGAGAGAGAGAGAGAGAGAGAGAGAGAGGGGGGCAGAGAGCATATTTCAGTGGCTTGTGATGACTGTCCCTGAATTATCATAAACTTATCTCCTGCACTATGGATGTCCAGCATCTTACTTACCTCAGAAGATCAGTGCTTAAACTGACTTTAATTTCCATTGAGAGTCTGGAATTTTTCCAATCACTAAACTGTAATAATAAATAAAATGCTGTAGCATAGTTGAAATACAGGTTTGCTGCATCTGGGTCTGTTTGTAGTGGCTGTTGTATTCTGAGCACATTTTCCAAGCCATCTTTGATTGGAAGGCACCCTTTTGCACCCTTGTGAGAGAAGTGTGCAGATTGGAACCTGTGTGTTGAAGGGTGATTGGTCTAGGGCTTGGAGTAAGCACCCTCATTGGTTCTTTTCAGGTTTTAAAAGCTTTTTAAGTTTTTAGTTTTTGGTATTTAAGCCGTGTGTTTGAGCCGGTTTGTGCTTGTTTGGACCAAGGTGAACTGAGGTGGGCTACCAGCCACAACTATGAGCTGAGATACCAGATGACTAGAAGCTTCTGAGTTTCCCCAAAACCATAAGTTGCCTGTTTTTTTGTTTTGCTTGGTTATACTATTTACTGCACTTTTTATTGTGTTATGCTTATTTAATACTATATTAATACTATATTTTAATACTGTAAACTAAATTGCAGTGTTTGTACTGTATTTGTCTGCCTTACTGTGCCTGTTAAATTATATTTTGTTCACAGTTGCAAAGTCTGTTTTGCTATTTTCACTGTTTGCAAAGTAATTGTTGCTACTTTCACTGTTTGCAAAGCATCTGTTCTGTTTGTTCTGTTTTCTCACCAAGCAATGCTTTAAATAGCTGATTTGCTTGCTGTTTAGTGTCTCCTTGCTGTTTTTTTGCTGTTTAAAACATTTTTAGAGTTTCTCACCTAAATTAGGGTAGCTAGTAGCTGTAGCATAGTCCAGATACAGGTTTGCTGCATCTGGGTCTGTTTGTAGTGGCTGTTGTATTCTGAGCATGTTTTCCAAGCCATCTTTGATTAGAAGGGGTCCTTCTGCACACTTGTGAGAGAAGTTTGCTGATTAGAACCTGTCTGGTGAAGGGTGATTGGTCTAGGGCTTGGAGTAAGCACCATCATTGGTTCTTTTGAGTTTTTTAAATTCTTTTAAAAGTTTTTAAATTCTGGTATTAAAGCCCCACATTTGAGTAGGTTTCTAGTTGTTTGCACATTGCCCAACACCACACAATGTCGTGCAATTGTGTGCCATAGATGGACAGATAATTTTCATAATTTTTCCCTTAGATACAGCTGTAGCATATTAGTATTGTCCTCATATTTAGTACATCTGTGGTCTAAGAAGTATTGCTAGTGAGCTGTGACCTATTAAAACACCAGCCAAAAGTCCCATCAGAAATACCCATCTACAGAACACCTCATAGATCAGTCCTGAAAGCACCCCCTTTGTGATAGTTGGAATACCCTTGTTTTTCCTGCCAGCCTTGCTGACTTGGGTCTCCTGAAGGAGTGTAGCAGCTACCTCATGTACACTGACAACCCTTTACTAATAATTCACTCTAGTACAGAGTGTGAGAAATGTATCTACACCAAGAATCTTAAATCCCTGCTGTCTTGCACTCAAAACAGTAACACCGAAGAGGCTGTGAACTCACCCACCACTACTCATCCACATAATATGCATCTAACACATAAATCACCATACACGGAGGTTTTCTCAAAAAAATTACCAAAACACTAGAGACCTCCAAAACAAAAGACTGCTAGCACTAACACAGTTCATACAGCACCCAAGATGCATAGTAACACCAGTGTCTCCCCTATCAATCCTTTAAGGTTTAACACTCAAAAAACAAATTTTCTTGTCATTGGAGACTCTATAGTGAGACGCACAGATGTCCCACTCACCATGTTAGATAAGGGGAAAGTCACGGTCAGCTGCCTGTCCTGTGTCAGGATTCATCAGATCACGTATGCACTCGGGTCTCTCAGCAAAAAGTACCATTATGAGACTGTCATAGCTCATGTTGGATTGAATGACTTGAGATGTACTTCATTGGGCTATATGAAGAGAGACATGATTGAACTCTCTGAGTATGTGTCCCAGGCAGATATGTCCCTAGCCTTGAGCAGCATATTACCCTTAAGTAAAATGATACCACAGTATAAACAAAAAAATGATCAATTTCAATAATTGGCTTAGTTTTTGGTCATTCAAAGGGGATCCAGTTTCTGTCAGCCTGCGATGACATGGTCGACAAACCTTGCTGTTTTGCCAGAGATGGTTTGCACCTGGCACAACTAGGCTTTCAGCTACTGGCAAAGGCTCTTGCTCTCCCCCATAGTGCCTTTTTTAGGCAAGGTCTCAAAAACAAAATTGCTGACAGGAAATTACCAACTGTAGCAAAATAAGGGTAATGCTGACCAACACTAGGAGCTTAACCCCAAAACTGCACATCCTGGAAGCAGTGCTATCACTGGAGGATGTAGACATCTGTGCAGTCACAGAAACCTGGTTTAAGGCTTCAGAGAGTACCCCAGCCTTGCAAGGCTACAATGCCTTCCACACCTTCAGACAGCAAAATGAACATGTGAGAACCAAAGGAGACAGTGTTTCTATCTATATTACAGATAAATTCATCTTCCATTTAGTTATACTAGACAACTCCATGGAGTTACTCCATATTCAGATTACTATGGGTGAGACCCCCATTCAAGTTAGCTAGTTATAGATCCCCCTCCATGGATCATGATGCGCATGAGGCCTAGTTGACCAAACTGGAGTCAATCCAAATATTGACACTCTGGTCATGGGAGATTTCAATTATCCCACCATTAACTGGGAAACCTACTCTAGCCCTAACTCACCAGTGCAAAAGTTCCTTGACTTTGTTAGCTCAAACGCCCTGGACCAAATTGTTTAAACCTCAACAAGAGAAACAAGCATACTAGATCTTGTCCTCACTAACATGACAAACAGATGCACCACCGCAACTGTTGGATGCTCATTAGTTAAATCTGCCCACAAATCAGTCAACTTCAAACTGGCACTAACACCAGAACTCACAATGGGCGAAATCAGACTAAAAAACTACACCAAAGCAAACTATACCTTCCTAGGTAAAGTTGTAAATGTATTCCAAGCCCCACCCCCACTTGGTAGTGGTAACTACAATAAAGCCCTGTACAATTACTTGTAAAAGTGATAGACTCAGCTGTTCCAGACAGAATCAAAGCCAGAGCCCCAAGTAAAAAAGCCACCCTGGTGGACATCCAGCATCAACAAATTTCACAACAAATGCAAACATCTGCTGTCTAAGAAAACTAAGACAAGGCCCCAGCAATGGAAAAGCACCCTCCTCAGCCTCAACAGGCAAATAAGACAACATGTCAAATCCTCTAAGAGTAACTTTGAGGAATGACTTAGGAATCACAGCCAAGGATAATCATAAGGCCTTTTACAGCTGTGTACGTAGCTTAAAAGGTAGGACCCAAGCATGTGCCAAACTAGTGGCTAATGGTATCACACACACTGATCCCACAGAGATAGCAAACCTGCTAGCGAACAGATTAGGTGAAAATTTCACTCCCTTATCCCTCCAAACCTATTACAAACCTTCCCCCCAACTTCCCCCCACCCTACATATCAGAAGAGCAGGTCATTAAAGCCTTGTCTAAGGCAAAAAAACACAGCCTCTGTGGGACCAGACAGCATCCCAGGCTGTCTTTTAAACATAAGACATGAACTAGCATCACCACTAAGTACCCTATTCAGTCACAAACTAACCATTGGCTTTGTTCCTGTGGAATGGAGAACAGCAACAATTATTCCCCTCTACAAAGATGACTTAGCAACAGAACCAGGGAATTTTAGACCCATAATTCTGACCATCCTCATATATAAAGCCATGGAACGTATCATCATGGACCTCATAAATAAAGACATAGGCGGCCTCCAAACCCTGGATCCGACTCAATTTGGCTTCATCAAGGGGAGATCCTGCCTGTTAAACCTGCTGGATTTTTTTGAAAATGTGACCAGGGTCATTGAAGAGGGCAAATCTGTGCACACAGTGTACCTTGACTTGGCAAAGGCCTTTGACACAATCCCACACTCAGGCATTAGTGATAAACTTAGCAAACTGAATGTAAACCCCTTTGTTGTAAGATGGTTACCAACTGGCTCCCAAACTGTTCACACACTATCAAAGTGGGTGATTCCACATAAACTAGCAGACCTGTCACCAGTGAGGTATCACAAGGGTCAGTACTGGGCCCCTACTGTTTGGCATATACTTCTCAGACGTTCAGGCCAAAACTAAGGTGCTGTGGCTGACCTAGTTTGTAGATGACTGAAAACTGGGTGCAATTACTGAATCCCCAAGTGATGTCGGTATACTTCAGGAGGGTCTTACACAGACCAACAACTGGTGTCTTAGTCACCGTGTCAAATTGAATGCATAGAAATGCCTCATCATTCCCTTCAGTAAAAACAATGTCCTTAACACTATCAAATTAACAACAATACCCTATGTACCTACAAAGTGGTAAGAGATCTAGGATCACAAGTAGAGTGCAACCTTACCTTTGACCACCATGTATCTACTGTAGTAAGAAAGGCTTTCTACATAGCACATTTGATTAGCAAAGGCGGCACCTCTAGAGCAAAGGAGGTTATAACCCCTCTGTACTTGTCACTAATCAGGCCCATAATTGAGTATAATGCCCCTTTCAGCACCTGCAGCAATTGGAGAGACCTCAGAGGTTTCTAACTAAGAAGATCAAGGGACTCCAGCACGTGCCTTACACAGACCGACTAAAGTCCCTGTCATTATACTCAGTATCATAAAGACTTCTTAGGGGAGACATGCCTGGCTCACAGTGCAATCTCCGTCTCAAACCTAATGGATTTGTTGTACATCTGTAAAATCAAATGGGACTAGAGCAACCCATTTCAGGGACCTAAATATGGCCTGCAACTTGAGTAGGACATGCTGAAGGGACAGATTTGTCTCCCAGTAACTGCTGCATCTTTGGAATAGGCTGCCAATTCATGTAAAGCAGAGTACCTCTATGACACTGTTCAAAAGGAACCTCTATGAGTTGATGGAGCACCATAAATTCTTACCAGGGTTAGTGCGCACAACCGTCCTGGACATGGACAATCATTAATGAATACAGTCCTGATATTGAATAGAGTATCTATGGTATTACATTGGGATGAAACGGCTAGGCTTGAAATGACTTTGGGGTCGATAGCCTAGTAATGCTCTATGATGCTAAGATCCTATGACATAGCTACTAATGTATGACTAACAATTTCTTGTACTGGAACTTTGAGTAGCTGCATTCAGGCTGGAATCTAAACAGTGAAGGGATTTGGAAAGAATTATTCTAAGTGATGGAAAACAGAGCTAAAGTGCATCTCATCTCTAACATTTCAGTATTTGTTATAGAGGCAAGGATTACTTATAATTCTAATTACTTGAGTTTCTATGGCAGCTTCCATATCAGATGACACACTAGGGTGATGGAGGAAATCATCATTTCTGGTTTAGTCTCCTTAGAGGGCAGGTGAATATGCGCACATTCTACTACAATGGCACTTCTAGTGGTAACATGAGGAACTGTAAGCTGTAAATACATAATACGCTTGAGCCAAACTGTACAATAGTAGTGCATAAGGGTCAGCAAAAAGAACGATATCATTGCCTATTTTCTTACCACTCTCTCCATCACTAGTAATGAATTGGTCAACATGGCATTATAGAAAAGGATAAACCCA